>NW_028270189.1:35294556-35594556 GCF_037043375.1 Chiloscyllium plagiosum
GCACCATCCGAGGAGCAGGAAAACCGATGTTTCGGGCAAAATCCCTTCATCAAATTCAGCACGGCTTTGTGCATGGGAGATCTTGAATCGTAAATGTGTTGGAGTTCTGTGATGAAGTGACCAGCAACGTTGAGGAGGGAAGGGCGGTATACATCGTCCATATGGATTGCAGGAAGGCCTTCAGTAAGGTTCCACATAGTGCGCTGCTCTGGAAGGTTAGATCACATGGAATTGAAGGGGAGCTGGCAAATTAGGTACAAAATTGGCTTGATGGTAGGAAGCTGAGGGTAATGGCAGAATGTTTGTCGGACTGGAGGCCTGTGACTAGTGGAATGCATCTGGGGTTGATGCCGGGACCACTGCATATTACATATAAACTATAATTTAGATGAGAATGTACAGGCATGATTTGTAAGTTTGAAGACGACACTAAAATAGGTGGCATCATAGAGAGTGAGGAAGGTTATCATAAATTTCAGAAATTACAGCAGTACTTTCATCAGCTGGGGAAGTGGGCTGAGAAATGTCAAATGGATTTTAATATTGATCAGTGTAAGTTTTGTATTTTAAAAAGTCAAATCAGGGTTGGACTTTCATAGTGAATGGTTGGGGTGTAGTGGAATAGAGGGACCTTGGAATTCAGGTGCATGGTTCTCTGGAAGTTGATTCACAGGTAGACAATGCAGTGAAGAAAGCTTTTGGCTCACTGGCCTTAATCAGTGTATATCACTGAGTATCGAAATTAGGGAGTTACATTGCAGTTGTACGGGATGCTGCTGAGGCCATATTGGTACCGTTATGTTCAGTTTTGTTCACTTTGCTACACGAAGGATGTTATTAAACTGGAAAGATTGCAGAAAACATTTATAAGGATGTTGCAAAGGACTCAATGGACTGAGTTATAAGGAGAGGTTGAACAAGCTAGAACTTTTTAGTATTGTGTGTATGAGACTGAGGGAGGATCATATTGAAGTCTGTAAGATCATGACAGGCATGGAAAGAGTGAATGTACCCAGTCTTTTTTCCCCGGGTTGGGGAGTCACAAACAAGAGAGAATCAGTGTCAGGTCAGAGGAGAAAGAATAAAAGGAAACCTGAGGAACAATCTTTTTATACACAGGGGCTGGTTCGCATATGGAATGAGCTGCCAGGGGAAGTGATTGAGGCGGATACATTAACAACCTTTAAAAGGCATTTGGCCAAATACACGGACAGGAAAGGATTAGAAGAATACGAGGCAATGGGGATAGCGTGGATGGACATTTTGGTCGGAATGGACCAGTTTGGGCTGAAGGGCCTGTCTCCGTGCTGTCGAACTTTATGACTCTTAACAACCATTGCTTGTTTCCCACTGAATGTTATATTGTACTTTTCCAATTCACTGGAGCTATCTTGACCCTCTAACCTTCAGTCTTCCATGATGTTAAACTGGAAAGTTCAAGCATTCTACATTGTATGCAGACGCCGTGTAAAATGCAACTTATTAATGTTATTATTCCTTAAAAGCTGCTTCAGTACAAGGTTATTAATTCTTCCTTCTGACCACACAATACCAAATACAAAATAACCTGCTCTCCAGTTCTCTTCACAACATATTCTACAACCTTATATACATTTACGGAATTTATTTTTCACAACATGAGCATTCACTTAGTTAACGCAGTTTAGATGCAACTTGAGACCATCCAATAAGACTGCGGTATCCACAATACGTGCATATCTAATTTCCAGAGCACATGATGCTGAGATTTTCTGCTAGCATTTTGGTTTTGATATATAACACACCAATATTTGCTTCTCCTTGCTATCTGTAAGCTCTACCTAAACTGATCCTGTGGAAGCTGAGGGACAGGTCTGTGTCGTTATTAGTGATAGACCTGGACAAGATATTCATGGGGGCTCACCTCGACACTGAGATGATCTGAAGAAATATCCTGCAATACAGGATAAGTATCAATTTCCTCCCCGCTCTTTCAGGATAAGAGTGACCATATACTCTCTGCTCGCTCACACTCACTGTACATCTGTAAAAGTACCGACCCCCCCCCCCCCACCGAACAAGGTTCATGCTCTCTCACACTCACTGTATATCTGTTATAGCATCAACCCCCGAACAAGGCTCATGCTCCCTCACACTCAAAGTACATCTGTTATAGCACCGACCCCCCTGAACAAGGTTCATGATCCCTCACACTCATTGTATATCTGTTATAGCACAGACCCCCGAACAAGGCTCATGCTCCCTCACCCTCACTTTACATCTGTTATAGCACCGACCCCCGAACAAGGTTCATGCTCCCTCACACTCATTGTATATCTGTTATAGCAGCGATCCCCCCCCCCCCCCACCCACCGAACAAGGTTCATGCTCCCTCACACTCACTGTCTATCTGTTATAGCATCAACCCCCGAACAAGGCTCATGCTCCCTCACACTTAATGTACATCTGTTATAGCACCGACCCCCACCCCCCCCCCCCGAACAAGGTTCATGCTCCCTCACACTCACTGTATATCTGTTATAGCATCAACCCCCGAACAAGGCTCATGCTCCCTCACACTCAATGTACATCTGTTATAGCACCGACCCCCCTGAACAAGGTTCATGCTCCCTCACACTCATTGTATATCTGTTATAGCACCGACCCCCCCCCCCCCCCCCCCCGAACAAGGTTCATGCTCCCTCACACTCACTGTATATCTGTTATAGCATCAACCCCCGAACAAGGCTCATGCTCCCTCACACTCAATGTACATCTGTTATAGCACCGACCCCCCTGAACAAGGTTCATGCTCCCTCACACTCATTGTATATCTGTTATAGCACCGATCCCCTCCCCCCCCCCCCCCCCGAACAAGGTTCATGCTCCCTCACACTCACTGTATATCTGTTATAGCATCAACCCCCGAACAAGGCTCATGCTCCCTCACACTCACTGTATATCTGTTATAGCATCAACCCCCGAACAAGGCTCATGCTCCCTCACACTCACTGTACATCTGTTATAGCACCGACCCCCCTGAACAAGGTTCATGCTCCCTCACACTCACTGTATATCTGTTATAGCATCAACCCCCGAACAAGGCTCATGCTCCCTCACACTCACTGTATATCTGTTATAGCACCGACCCCCACACCCCCCGAACAAGGCTCATGCTCCCTCACACTCAATGTACATCTGTTATAGCACCGACCCCCACACCCCCCGAACAAGGCTCATGCTCCCTCACCCTCACTTTACATCTGTTATAGCACCGACCCCCGAACAAGGTTCATGCTCTATCTCCAAATAAGTCTCAGGCACAACAACTCTCACTATTTAATTCAGTAACTTTCTTCGTCACTTTCTCTGTCACCTACGCAATACACCCACACTAATAATACTATATGGATACAAAACTGTCGAGTGACTCATTCCAGACACCTCACAATTCCCCCCAACTACACCAGCACTAACAGCAGGGTCACCCATTCCCACTCTCCCTCCCACCCTCCCGTTCTCCCATTCCAGGAGGAAGAGCCTGGAATAGGACAGAAAGGCAAAGGCAGGTGGTGGAGTGCCCGATATCCATTCGCTCACCCTCTCCCCCCGCCATGTGAGTAGGACACTGGTATGAGCCGGAGAGGACTGGGACGCCTCGTGTGGAGATTCTGAAACATCCATGTCCCACGGACCGATTAAGGAGCAATGTCCAGTGAAAGACAAATCTCACTTTAAATCCACTGGCAGTTCCAACGACAGTACTTTCACTTCCAAAAAAGACACAGATACCTCACTGCACAGAGACGCAGATACAGAAATACACAGAAGTATTGGTAAACATCCCAATATGCGAACACGCACAATACTTACAAGGAGATAGGCATACACACATGTAGAAACACACAGAGACATATGCAGTCACATACGAATAGACACAAACACAGTTAAGAAACACACAGACTGATACACAGACAGACAGACATAGACACGCACGCACACGAATAACAAGCACATGGACACACACGCATATATATGCACACACACATACACACACACACACAGATGCACACACAAACACATGCAGTCACAGAGGAACAGAAACTAGTGGCATTAAGACGCAAATCGATATGCTTTGGATTAGTAAGGAGATCAAGGATTCTAAGGAGAAGGCAGAAGAATGAGTTTGAGGTACATATAAGACATTATTGAATGGAATTTTTGACTCGATGGGCCGAATGGCCACATTCTGCTCCTTGCTTTAATGTTCTTGTGGTGTTATGCTATCAGGTATTCTCTTTCTGAGACAGCAGCAGAGGCTGGGTTTGATACATATTTGATTGGGAAGTGTCAGTGGGAATGTGGGACAGGTTTGAAGTCCAGAATGCTTTATCTTTATTCCTAATTATTGTGTCCTTACGTCTGAAAAGAAGTGGTGATTTGATGTGAGGTTAACACGGTTTAAAATAACGGGTCCCACAATGAAATAAGGATGTTCATTTCACTTTAGTGTTGTGCTATCTGTGGTGTCCTCATGCTCAGGGAGCAGTGAAGACTGGTTATTGAAGATATTCAACTCTGAGCTAGTGACTGATCTTTGCTGGACAGGAGAGTCAATGTTTATTGGGAACAGACAGGAGACGGATGGTCAGACACAATCGTATCAGCCATGAGCATTCTGAATGGTGCAGCTGAATGACCAACTGCTGCCCCTACCACATGCGCTGTGCCCTCAATCCACCCACGAGGTTGTTACGGAGATGTACTACTCCCCCTACCCCATGTGCTGTTCTCTAAATCACCCCGAGGTTATCACAGAGATATACTGCTGCACCTACCCCATGTGCTGTTCTCTCAATCACCCCGAGGTTATCACAGAGATATACTGCTGCCCCTACCCCTTGTGTTGTTCCCTCAATCCACCCCTCGATACTGTTACAAGGTAGGGGACCACCCCTTTCAGTCAGGCGGGATCATTCCAATGAGACGGGAGAACACCATTCTGCCCCTCGAAGAAGTTACACAGGAATAGAGAATGAAGTAATTCAGCTCGTTGAGTACATTACACAGCCCAGGAAAAAAAACATTCAACCCACCTTAAGTGCTACACACGAACGGGGAAGCTATCGGTAACAGGAAATAGATAGTAGTGATCAATGTTTATTTTCAGGTTGCAAAACTGTAACTATTATAGTGCTGTAGACATCACGGCGGGATCATCAATGACAAATAATCTGTATCAAAGATCTTGAGGAAGGGAACTGAATGGCGTGAAGCTCAATTAGCGCATCACCAAGATGATCGTTCAAGATGTCATCAAATGGAGATACTGAGTCTGCAATGTGATACAGACAGGGAAGGTTAGTGAGCAAACCTTCAACAGAAAGAACATAAGGTGAGTTGTCTATTGTGGCAGGAAGGATAAAACAATGGCGAACAATTTAAATGGAGAGAGATTGCAGAACTCTGTGATACAGACCGTTTCTGTGTTCCTGGGACATGAATCATATGAAGTCAGTCTGCAGATGCAGCAGAAGGTAAGTGGAAGGTTAGTGGAATGATACTGTTTCTGGCAAAGGTTATCACGTTTAAAGAGGAATGTTTTACTGCATTTGAACGGGGCATTGCTGAGACCACATCAGATACACTGTGTGCAGTTTGGTTCACCTAAACTTAAAAAAAGATATAGTTCTTTCAGAAGATTTTCATAGATGTTTCTCTTCGCTCATTCCTGGAAGGTAGGTCTTTGATTATGGGGGATTATCTGTTTTTTATCTGAGATTAAAAATCTTCTTGAACCATACATGACTTTCTGAAAGGTGTTTCAGCTGGATGCATGTTTCCTCTTGTTAAGGAGTTTAAAGCTAGAGAATAAATTTAAGAATAAGATGCATTGATATCAACACACGTATTATATAGACTTTGACCGATAGTTACAAATTACACAGACGCATATAAACATGTCATCAGAGGATAAAGCAGGGACTTTTTTTTCTAATGAAAGGCGCTGTGTACAACAGCGATGATGCACCTTCATATCGTCCATTAACATCCGATCCAGAGAATGCTCCAGGAGAGCACACATGGCCCAGTTTGATGTTCAGTTGACATTATTGTACATTTCAACACAGAGAGGGAGAAACATGTTCCCTTCCTGAGAAGCAGCAGCTGATTGATTTTCTCTCTTACTTTGTCCCCCCAACCCCCCAATAGCAAAATGTGAGACCATAAAATCCCTGAGTTATCTTCACCACTCATGAAGGATTCCTGGTGAGGACTCATTGGAATCTCTCCACTGCCGGAAGCAAAGGGTGTTCAGCCAAATCCAACTGTTCCACAAATAAATCCCATTACCAACAGCTTGTGTGAGTATAATAATCTCAAAGGCAGAATAACATTTGGGACACACTATCTTTTTACCATTTTTTGTGAGTTCAACTCCCTGCATCTCACATTTTTCTCAAAAATTACCCTGTCTGAGTGTTAAACAATTGGTAATATCACTAAACTAGCTACATTTAAAATTTGTTGTAACCAGTGGAGGAGTGAGACTGGAAAATGACACAGTTACCCTCCAACCTTTGTCGGAACACGAATGAAAAATTCTTATTGGACTGTTCAAGTGGGAATTCCCTTTACCGAACGTTTGTGGTGCCTGGATGTTTGCATTTGTTCAAGTTGTGCTGTATTCAAACATTTGACAGACAGGTGCATGTAGGAAAATGGTATACAGACAGAAAAGTGCTGCTGAAGCCACAATCAGATCATCTACGATCTTAGTGGCTTGTGGAACAGTGACAACGTGTCGAATGACCCACCCCTGCTCCTCAGTCCAATGTTCCTATGTTCAATTCAGCTCCGCAAACCTCCTGCACTGGTGCTGACGGGGGAATCTTGCTCCAAACACTTGGTCCAAGTAACACAGGATCTCATTCATTCCCTCCAGGTTGTCACACAGTTTGGTGTGGGTTGGAAAATGTTACTTCAAAACCCAGGCTGGGTTCGAAAGACAACTCTGGTCTCTTTACAGAGTGTCTCCTCTCTGTAACTTGTGTTTCATTTGTTGGTCATGGTATAGACCCAGATTCACTGTGAATTCAACCCCCAGACGAATATTTAGTGATCATTCATAAAGTACTTTGTTCTCTCTGATTGGAACGTTCAATAACAGAACGTGCAGGAAAATTACAACCATTAGCTTTGTAATTTCAGAATATAAGAAATAAGGAACAGGATCAAGACATTGTATACGATCATGGCCAATGTTCGGTTCATATTAACTCATCTTTTATGTCCAATTCTTCACAACCTCTCAGCTCTCTGGCAGATCAAAAATCCATCGACCACCTTTTTAAATATTTTCAGTGATGTCGCTCCCCTAGCTCTCGATACAAGATAATTCCTGACATTCACTACCCTCTGTGTGAGGAAAACACTCCCCACCGTCACCTATTGATATGAACAAGAGGGGAACACAGGGGCTCAGCAAAGAGTGAATAGCCTTGATATCAAGGCAGTATTTGACTGAGAATGTCATCGGAAGCGCCATCTTATTTGAGCTTAATGGGAATCAGGTGTCCCCTCGCCACTGGCTGGGGTCTTTTCGAGCACAAAGGAAGATGTCTGTTTGGGGGCCGAAAATCTCAATCCCACGACATCCCTTCAGTAGATCCTCAGGGTAGCTTCCTCAGCACAAACATCTTCAGCTGCGTCATCAATGTCTTTCCCCATCATAAGACCGGAAGTGGGGATGGTCACTGAGGGTTACACAATGTTCAGAACATTTTGTCTCCCATTATCTCCTGATACAGTCTGTGTCCGTGTTCAGTAAGACCCAGACAGCATTCAGGCTTGTGCTGTTAAAGTGTCGGTAACATTCATGTAACAGTGCTGTCAGACACAGTTAAAAGAGGAGCTCATTCAACATCTCAAGCTGGTTACATACAGAAATGTGGAAGCCATTCAACCCATCGAAACTACTGAACAAGAAGAGCGACAGCCCATTCAATAGTCCTGCTTGTTCCACAGGAAGAGAATGGGTCTGGTCAGTACATCGAGCTGTTAAACAGGATCAGGTAGAGTCTAATCAGACGCTTGAACCTGTTCCATGGGACCTGGAGGAGGCCATTCAATCCCACAAGATAGTTATACATGAACAGGAGAGTGTCACTGATGCTCCAATACAACAAACCAATGAAGCAGAGACTGCACTCATGGATGGCTGTACGAGGTTCCTCGTGGGTCACTTGCCGTTGGAACTTCTGCTACTTTAACGTGGTTTGCTGGCAGTGAGGAGGGAAGCCAAATGTTTTGTATCACGTCTCAAAGAGGCATCTTCCATCTCTGAGTAGACAGACCCATGTTCTCCATGGAGGTCAGAAGATGATGGGAATAGTTAACTGTTTTAGAATGAAGACATTGTGGCTGCTGTCAGGATTTTGGATAACGTGATGTTTAGTGTAGGATCACACAGTAAATGCACTATATTCAATGTCTGTCTGTCTGTCTCACACACACACACACACACACACACACACACACCCTGTATCGATATAGGGAGTGGGGGTGGGATGAGGGGAACGTCCTCAGAGGCTCTTGTAACCCGAGTAACAACAAGCCATGGATTCTATCACCGTATCAATGTCTGTTTAGAACATCATGAGAGACTGTCCATTGCCCTTAAGTTTCAATGCAATCATCTTTTATTCTCTCATAGCGCTAAAGATAAATCTTCATTCACTCCTCATTTTACCACCATCCCAGGGATTAGTCTGGTGAAATACCTGTGCACTATCTCTGTGGCAGGGCGATTATTTCTTGTAAAGGAAAGAAAATCTGTCCACAATTTCCCAAGACTGCCTCAACAACACTCTCAAGTTTGATCACAATAATTCCTTTTCCTCACTGAGACATCTCCTTTTTTTTCCTATGGAGTAAAAAGCCTTTCCTTCTCGCTACACTGCGACTGACGTAGAATTTAAAAGCTTCTGACATCTATATGTGGCCATCAACACATATAGAGGTGCCACGGGAAATGAACATCGCACTCAGGGAAAGACGAAGAAAGAATGCACTTGAAATAAGGAATGGTCACCCACCTGAATCGAAATGAGCTGTAGGAATATGGGAAACAGTCAGAGTAGGGAGCTATCTTTTCTTTTGTTATTCCCTCATGGGTCAGGCCAGCATATTATGCTGTGCTTGAACTGAGTGGCTGGTTCAGCTGTTCCACAGGACAGAAAAGAGTAAAACACATTGCTGTGGGTTTGCAGTCACACAGAGACCTGATCAGGGAAGGATAACCCATTGCCTTCACTAAAGGACATGAGGCAAGCCGATGGGCTTTGTACACTTAATGATGATGGTTTCACTTCAATGCTACCAATTTCCTTCATATTAACAGATTATTATTCTGTGGCTCTAGATCATGAGTCAATGACTTGAGCACCATGCATTATCTTCCCGTCAGACAGTTTCTGTGCAGAGAACAAGTAAAACATTTCAAGTGCAATTATTTTGTGATGGACATGTGGTTAGAAGTGGCATGAAACAGTTGATTCCGGATTTAACAGAGGCTCAAATGATGGTTTACTCAGAAGGTGCACTGTGGCTGACGATGAGACGGGGATATCACGATGGTGATATTGGACAGAATTAGCGAGTGGGGAGGATGTGAAGATATTGATCTGTGCAGGGCTAGAAGGATTATGGAGTTGTAGAGTTTCTCCTCGCATATTGATGAGTCATTTGAAAGTAGTAATTTGCTCATTATAATTTCTAAGGAATGGGATTTTTCATTGAAGCTGAAAACGATGACTTCCATCTTTCCTAATGTTAATAACATGAACAATAATTCAGTTTAACCTGCTTTAATAGACAGTTAGAATGACTTACCAGGAACACCAACTATAGCGAGGATGGGATAGTAACCACCTTGAATAACAATCAGTACATCATAGATCCTCCATACTATTGACACCCCAGGTTGGGAAAGCGAGTAAAGACTATTGGAAAAACTCCTGTCCATGTTGGATCATTCCAGTCTAATGTTCTCAGATGCTGATATCTCCTCCCTGTCTCTCTGGAGCTGCTGATCCCTGTAAGTACTGTCGGCGATGCTCCCATTCATACTATGGGATAACACATTGAACTGAATCCTTAATTAATAAAAGAGGCAAGCCCTCCAGTGACACATTTAGGATCCACGGAGACCGACATTAATCACAGCCACTGAACAAATATCTGTAGCCAGCGCCTTTCAATTCAATATTGTTTTATTAAAATTCAAAATAATGATTAACATTTGCTCAGTCTGGATTGGATATGCGAGGGTGACTGAGGGAACGAATGTTGAGTCTGGTAGATTAATTGTATGTAACCATTCAGTCTGCATTGGATATGAAAGTAATGCCAAAGGTATATCGTAACACCAACATTTTTCTCTGCTTATAAATGGAAACATAGACCCTGTAACTACTGCTGAGGCATGACAATATCAGTAAGAGATTGAGAGAACTTTTATAGGCCATGATCTGGAGAGAATATGTACCTAAGACAGTGTGGGTTATAACAGACAGACAGCATTGATATGTTAACAGAGAATTGTACGTAAGAGACAATGGGGATTCCAGATGTTGGAGAATTCAGTGTAGATAAAGGATGATAGTGGAGAAGACACAATAGGTCAGGCAGCATCCGAGGAGCAAGAGAGTAAACGTTTCAGGCAGGGCCCTTCTTCAGAACTGCGAAGGAGTAAAGGGGCTGAGAGATAAATGAGTGGTGGTGATAAGGCTAGGGGAAAGGTTGGTGATAGGTGGGCGAAACTAGAAGGTGATAGTGATAGGTCGGTGGGGAGTTAGAGTCGATCGGAGAGAAGGAAGATGGACAGGTAGGTTCCCACGAGAGGGCGGATCGGAGTCGGAGTGTTGGATCTGGGATCTGGGTCGGTGAGGAGAGATTTGCTAATTAGTGAGTACAATGTTCATGCCGTGTGTTTGTCGGATCCCGAGGCAGAAGATGAGGTGTTCATGGCGACATCTCTTCTGAACCCTCTTCAGCTTAATAATCTCCTTCCAATAACAGAACTTCACACAGTCCTGCAGAAGAGGCTTCATAAATGTCCTGCACAATCTCAGCATGAGTTCTCAATTTCTAACCCCAAATGTCTGAGCAATGAAGTAGCCTTAAACAGCTTGTCTATAAGTGCCACAAACTTCTGTGAATTCGATCGGCACCGGTGGGTCCCTCTTTTCTACAACACTACCAACGCACTAATATAATTGTATATCCCCCCCCCCCCCGCTTTTTATTTTACCAAAATGCAATACCTCACATTTATCCAAGTTAAACTCGAACTGCCACACCTCAGCCCAGTGAGTGATATTACTGCCCCCTCACCCTCCTGCTTCAGGTTTAAAAGGCCCTCCCCTCTCCAGAAGGCCTACATCACAAGCCTTGAGTTCACCAAAGACCAAGAGCTTGATTTGCTTTGTGCAAGCTGAGGGAGGAGAGGGTAAGGAGAGGCTGGAAAGTAAACCGATGCCTTGAATCACTTAATAATTTCAGGAAGAGGGAAGCCACATGTCAGAGGTTGGAAATAGTGGCCAGTGTTTTTGGCCAGAAATTGTGCTCTTTCCTCATCTCTGGTGTTCAGTGTTGATATCTATTCGAGATCCCTCACATTGCAGAGTGTTTCTGCAAGATTTCTTGCCCTAATATTGCAGATTACAGATAATAGCCATTTAAGCTGGAAATCATAGCCAAGCAATTAAAGAAGTTGCTTGGCAGAGCACGTGCACTCATCATCCAATAGTTGAGGCTAATAGCTTTTATTTGTTTAACAATGATAACTGTTGCCTGTGTTTTTCAGTAATGTTAATCAGAATGTAATAAATCGATATAGAGCTCAAAACTGACACTTAAAATTCTGGGCATGGTATAAGTCTTGTGTGGTGGATAGCGCCCCTGCCCCTGGGGCAGAGCTCTGGATTCGATTCACTTCCATGAACTTGTGGTAGTGTCACTTTCTCTGGAACAGATGATCTCGATTCTGTTGTGGGGTGTGTCACAGTATGTTCAAAAAAAGCTGTTGAACAAACACACAGGAGAAGCACGTTGCAACTTTAGGGGCTAATGTTGAGTGGTGGTAGTGCCCCAACCTCTGAGCCAAAATGTTCACATCACGCAGAGATGTTTCATTATATGTCTGAGCACGTGGATTAAAATGATTTTTGAAATGTGACTTGATGGAGTCAATGTAAGGACTGCACAAAACACTACATAGCACAAACAGGGAGACAGATAACGATCTGTATCCATGAACACCAACTAACCACGAAACGACACAACCAGCTATCCTTAGTAGCCACACACGCAGATGGCAAGCAGCATGAGTTCGACTGGAACAACACTACTATTATAGGACAAGCCAAACAGAGAAAAGCCAGGGAAATCCTAAAGGCATGGCACTCATCCACAGCTTCTATCAACAAACACATCGATTTGGACCCAATATACCGGCCACTGCAGCGGACAGCTGGAACTGACAACCGGAAGCTGCAGAGACAAACTACTATAAATGCTGGAGGAAACATGACAGAAGGGCTTCACAGGAGGCTCCCAAGCACTGAGGATGTCACCTAGAGAGGAGACGACACGTCTGCAACATAAACTCCCAGCTCGGTGAACAGAACCACAACAGAAGCACAGACAGACCACCCTCCACCACCACGTAGTCTCCTGCCAATAAGCAGTTGTACACAGAAACACACACACACAACCCTACACCACCAAGTTGTTTCCTGCTATTGATCAGATATATACAGAAACACGCACACACAATCCCCCTCAAGCACTCTGTCTCCTGCCAATAAACAGAAATACACAGCAATGGACACACACAACCCTCTAAAAACACGTTGTCCCCTGCAATTCAACTGATATATAAATAAAACACACATGCACACAACCATCCACCACCGTCCTGCCTCTCCCATTAAACAGGGATACACAGAAACACATACACACAAACCTGCTCCAATACCTGTCTCCTGTTATTAAACAGTTATAGACAGAAACACAAGCACACAACCTTCCACCACCACCCTGTCTCCTGCCATTAAAGAGATATATGCAAAAACACACATACAACCCTCCACCTCTGCCCTGTCTTCCGCCATTAAACAGGAATATGCAGAAACACATGCACACCAACTTGCACCAATACCTGTTTCCTGTTATTAAACATTTATAGACAGAAACACAAGCACACAACGTTCCACCACTACCCTGTCTCCTGCCATTAAACAGATATATGCAGAAACACACACACACAACCCTCCATCATCACGCTGTGTCCTTCAATTAAATAGATATACACAGAAACACACACACACAGCCCTCACCAAAACCCTGTTTCCTGCCAATAATCAGATTTACAATGAAACACACAACACAACCCTCCTCCACCACGTTGTGTCCCGCTACTAAGCAGATTTACACAGAGGCACACACGCACACACACACACACACACAACCCTCCACTAACACCCTAACTACGGTCAATAAACAGATATACACAGAAACACACACAAAACTCTAAACCACCTGTCATGAAACAAATATAACAGAAACACACACACAAAACACTCCATGTCCACCTTGTCTCCTGTGATTAAACAGACATACACAGAAACACTCACACACAATCATCCACGACCACACTGTCTCCTGCCATTAAATAGATATAAATAGAAACACACACATACAATCCTCTACGACCATCCTGTCTCCTGCCATAATACAGATCTTCACAGAAACACACAAACACACTTACACACAAATGGTCCACCATCACACACTCTCCAGCAATTAAACAGGTATAAACAGAAACACACACACATCTCGACATCATCCCCCGTCTCCTGCCATTAAACTGACATACACAGAAACACACACACACAACCCTTCACCACCACATTGTTTTCTGCCATTAAACAGATATACACGGAAACACACACACACGCACACACAACCCTTGACACCCAACTTGTTACCTGCCATGAAACAGACATACACAGAAACACACACACACAACCCTCCATCACTGCCCTGACTCCCACCATTAAACAGGGATATGCAGAAACACATACACACCAACCTGCACCAATACCTGTCTCCTGTTATTAAACAGATATAGACAGAAACACAAGCACACACCCTTCCACTACCACCCTGTCTCCTGCCATTAAGCAGATATATGCAGAAACACACACACACAACCCTACACCATCACGCTGTCTCCTGCCATTAAACAAATATATGCAGAAACACACACACACAATCCTCCACCATCACGCTGTCACCTTCCATTAAACTGACATACACAGAAACACACAACACAACCCTCCACCACCACATTGTTTTCTGCCATTAAGCAGATATACACAGAAACACACACACACAACCCTCCACTAACACCCTACCACCTGTCAATAAACAGATATACACAGAAACACACACAAAACTAAACCACCTCCGTCTCCGTCCATTAAACATATATACACAGAAACACGCACACACAAGCCTCCATGAACTGCCTGCTGCCATAACACAGATATACACAGAATCCCCCCCCCCACACACACACACACTCCAGCGATTAAGCAGTTATAAATAGAAACACACACACATCTTGACACCATCACCCTATCCCCTGCCATTAAATAGACATACACACACACGCACACACACACACACACAACCCTCCAGCACCACATTGTTTTCTGCGATTAAAGAGATACACACACACTCACACATACACACACAAGCCCCGACACCTAATTTGTTTCCTGTCATTAAGCAGATATACACAGAAACTCACACACACAACCCTCCACGACCACCCTGTCTCCTGCAATTAAGCAGATACAAAAGAAATACGCACACAAAACACCAGCACCACCCTGTCTCCGGCCATTAGACAGTTATACAAAGAAACACACACTCGCCATTCTCTACCAACACGCTGTCTCCTGCTATTAAACAGAAATTTACAGAAAGATACAGACAACCCACCACCACCACTCTGTCTCCTGTCATTAAACAGATATAGACAGGAACACAAACACATACAACCCATAATCCCCACACTGTTCCCTGTCTTTAAACAGATATGCAATGAAACTCACGCACACACATACCCAACCCTCCATCACCAACCTGTCTCCTGCAATTAAACAGATAGACACAGAAACACGCACATATTCCCTCCACCACCAACATGTCTCCTGCCATTAAACAAATATATGCAGAAACACACACAGACACAACCTTCCACCATCACGCTGTCACCTTCCATTAAACAGACATACACAGAAACACACACACAACCATCCATCACCACGCTGTCTCCTACCATTAAACAGATATACGCAGAAACACCGTACAACCTTCCACGAACACCCTGCCTACTGCCCTTAAACAGATATACACAGAAACGCTCATACATACACAACCCTCCACTACCACCCTGTTTCCTGCCAGTAAGTACACAGACACAGAAACACAGACACTCTACATTCCACTACCACACTGTCCCTTGCCATTAAATTGATTTACGCCAAAACACACACACACCAGCCTCCTCAACCACCGTGTCCTACAATTAAACTGATATATACAGAAACACACGCACACATATTTACAGTACCACCCTGTCTCCTGTCATTAAACAGTTATAGACAGAAACACACACACATCTCTCCTCCACCACACTATCGCCTGTCTTTAAGCAGTTAGACACAGAAACACGCACACACTATCCTTCACCACCACCCTGTCTCCAGCCCTTAAGTAGATGTATACAGAAACAGACGCACACAACAATCCACGAACACCCTGTCTCCTGCTATTAAACAAGTACACAGAGAAATACGCACACAACCCTCCATCACCACCCTGCCTCCTGCCATTAAACAGGTACATACAGTAATCCTCAATCACCAGTCTCTCCTGCCATGAATCAGATATACACATAAACACACACACACTCACACCTCCTCAATCACACAGTCTCCGGTGATTAAACAGATATAAACAGAAACACACACATCTCGACACCAACACCCTGACTCCTGCCATTAAACAGACATACACAGAAACACACACACAACCCTCCACCACCACATTGTTGTCTGCCATTAAACAGACACACACACACACACACACACACACACACACACACACACACACACACACACACACACACACACACACACACACACACCTTCAACAGGAATTTGTTTCCTGTCATTAAGCAAATAAACAGATATTTACAGAAACATATATACAACCCTCCACCACCATCCGGTATCCTGTCATTAAACAGGTATACACAGAAACTCGCACACCCATTCCTCCAACACCACCCTGTCTCCTGTCTTTAAACAAAAATGCACTGAAACACACACACACACATCCCTCCACCATCACCGTGTTTCCTGCCTTTAATCAGATATACTCAGGAACACACACTCAAGACGCTACACCACCACCAATCTGTCGCCAGCCCTTAAATAGATATTAACAGAAAGACACACTCACACAACCCTCCAAGACCACCCTGTCTCTTGCCATTGAGCAGATATACACAGAAATGCACACACACATTACCCTCGACCACCACCCTGTCTCCTGCCATTAAACAGATATACACAGAAACACACATACAACCTTCCACGAACATCCTGCCTACGCACAAACCTCCAACACCACCTTGTCCTCTTGCCATTGAGCAGGTATATGCAGAAATACACACACACAACCATCGGCCACCAGCCTTTCTCCTGCTATTATACAGATATACACAGAAACACACACACACCATCCTCCTCCACCACCCTGTCTCCTACAAATAAACAGATATAGACAGAAACATACACGCATATCTTCAGCACCCTGTCTCAAGTCATTAATCAGTTACACACAGAAACGCACACAACCCTCCAACACCATCCTGTTCTCCTGCCGTTGAGCAGATATAAACAGAAATACGTGCACACAACCCTCGACCTCTACCCTGTCTACTGCCCTTAAACAGATATACACCGAAACACAGACACATAACAGAACCCTCCACCACCACCCTGTCTCCTGCCATTAAACAGATATACACAGAAACACACACACAACCCTCCACGAACACCAGTCTGTTTCCTGTCATTAGGCAGATATATATACAGAAAACGCACACAACCCTGCATCACCACCCTATCACCTACCGTTAAACAGACTGGCACAGAGAAAAGAAAACACACAGACAACCCTCCACTAACACTCTGTCTCCCGCCATTACACAGATATACACAGAAACACACACACCCAACCCTCCACCACCACCCTGTTCTCGTGCCAATGAGTAGATATACACAGAAATACACACACAAAACCGTCGACCACCAGCCTGTCTCCTGCCATTAAACATATATACACAGAAATACACACACACACACAACCCTCCATCATCACGCTGTCTCCTTCAATTAAATAGATATACACAGAAACACACACACAACACTCCACCAAAACCCTGTTTCCTGCCAGTAATCAGATATACACTGAAACATATAACACAACCCTCCACCACCACGTTGTCTCCCGCTATTAAGCAGATACACACAGAAACACACACACACATACACACACACACACACACACCGTACGGTCAATAAACAGACATACACACAAGCACACAAAAAACTCGAAACCACCTTCCTGTCTCCTGCTATGAAACAAATATAACATAAACACACACACAAAACACTCCATGACCACCTTGTCTCCTGTGATTAAACAGACATACACAGAAACACTCACACACAATCATCCACGACCACACTGTCTCCTGCCATTAAACAGATATAAACAGAAACACACACATACAACCCTCACGACCACCCTGTCTCCTGCCATTACACAGATCTACACAGAAACACACACACACTCACACACACAATAGTCCACCATCAACACTCTACTGCAATTAAACAGGTATAAACAGAAACGCACACGCATCTCGACACCATCCCCCTGTCTCCTCCCATTAAACAGACAGACACAGAAACACACACACACACAGAGCCATCCTGTTTGCTGCCATTAATCATATATATACACACACACTCGCACACAGCTCCCAAATCACACACTCTACGGTGATTAAACAGATATAAACAGAAACACACACTTCTCGATACCAACACCCTGTCTCCTGCCATTAAACAGACATACGCAGAAATACAGACGCAACCCTCCACCACCACATTATTTTCTGCCATTAAACAGACACACACACACACACACACACACACACACACACACACACACCTTCAACAGCAATCTGTTTCCTGTGATTATGCTGTTAAACAGATATTTACAGAAACATATATACAACCCTCCACCACCACCCGGTCTCCTGTCATTAAACAGATATACACAAAAACACGCACACACATTCCTCCAACACCACTCTGTCTCCTTCATTTAAACATAAATACACACAAACGCACAGACCCACCACCCTCCTCCACCACCCTGTCTCCTACAATTAAACAGATATATACAGAAACATAAACGCATATCTTCAGCACCACCCTGTCTCCTGCCATTAAACATACATGCACAGAAACACACACGCACACACGCGCACACACAACCATTGACCACCAATTTGTTTCATGTCATGAAGCAGATATACACAGAAACACACATACAACCCTCCACGACCATCCTGTCTACATTCATTACACAGTTATATACAGAAACACACACTCACCAACCTCCAAAACCACGCTGTCTCTTGCAATTAAACGGATATTTAGAGAAACATCCAGGCAATCCTTCACACACTGTCTCCTGTCATTAAACAGATATACACAGAAACACACACACTCACACGTGCGTGCGCACACACACACACACCTTCAACAGCAATTTGTTTCCTGTTATTATGCAGTTAAACAGATATTTACAGAAACATATATACAACCCTCCACCACCACCCTGTTTGCTTCCATAAATCAATTATACACAGAAAGACACAGACACAACTTTCCACTACCATCCTGTCTCCTGCAATTAAACAAATATACACAGAAACACACTCACACGACATTACACCACCAAGTTGTTTTCTGCCATCGATCAGATGTACACAGAAACACACACACAACGCTCCACTACCACCCTGTCGCCTGCAATTCAATAGATATATACAGAAACACAAACACACAACCTTCCATTGCCTCCCTGTCTCCTGTGATTCAATAGATATATAAATAAATACGCACACACAACCCTCAACTACCACCCTGTCTCCTACAATTCAACAGTTATGTACATAAACACACACACACTCAACCCTCCACTTCCACCCTATCACCCGCCATTAAAACGATGTATGCAGAAACACACACACACACAACCCTCCACCACCACCTTATTTCCTGCCATTAAGTAGATATACACACAAACACGCATTCTACACTCCATCACCACCCTGTCTCCTGCCACTAAACAGATATACACAGAAATACACTCACAAACAGAACCCTCCACCCCCACCCTGTTTGCTGCCATTAATCAAATATACATATAAACACACACACAACCCTCCACCACCACATACTTTCCGGCGATTAAACAGATATAAACAGAAACACAAACACATCTCAACACCATCACCCTGTCTCCTGCCATTAAACAGATATACGTAGAAATACACAAACACACAACTGTTAACCATCAAATTATTTTCTGCCATTAAACAGATGGACACAGAAATGCACACACAGACACAATACCCCCTGACCAACATCTTGTTGCCTGCCATTAAGCAGATATACACAGAAACACAAGCACAACCCTCAACCGCCACCATGTCTCCTGCCATGAAACAGATATAATCAGAAACAAATGCATACTACCCTCCACCACTACCCTGTCTCCTGCAATTAAACAGGTATACATAGAAACACGCACACACCACCCTCGAGCACCACCCTGTCTCCTGCCAGTAAACAGATATACACAGAAACACACATACAACCTTCCACGAACACCCTGCCTACTGACCTTAAACAGATATACACAGAAAACACATACATACACAACCCTCCACCGCCACCCTGACTCCTGCCAGTAAGCATAGTCACAGAAACAAATACACTCTACCATCCAACACCACTCTGTCTCCTGCCATTGAATAGATATACACAGAAACACACACACACTACCAT
The DNA here is from genome assembly GCF_037043375.1 of Chiloscyllium plagiosum. Taxonomy (NCBI): domain Eukaryota; kingdom Metazoa; phylum Chordata; class Chondrichthyes; order Orectolobiformes; family Hemiscylliidae; genus Chiloscyllium; species Chiloscyllium plagiosum. The sequence goes on from NW_028270189.1 coordinate 35,314,830, forward strand.
GTCTCCTGCCACTAAGCACAAATACACAGAAACAACCCTCCACCACCAACTTGCCATCTGCCTGTAAACAGTTATACTCATAAACACACACAGCACCCTCCACCACCACTCTGTCTCTAGCCCTTAAATAGATAGACACAGAAACACACACGCACACAACCCACCACAACCACGCTGCCTCCTGACATTAAACAGATAGACACAGAAACCAACACACGCATCCCTCGACCACGACTCTGTTTCCTGCCGTTAATCAAATATACACAGAACCACACACGTACAACCCTCCACAACCACTCTGTCTCCAGCCCTTAAACAGATATACACAGAAACACACACACACACACACAACCCTACACGACCACCCTGCCTCCTGCCATTAAACAGGTATACAGAGAAACACATGCACAACCCTCCACCACTGCCCTGTTTCCTGAAATTAATCGAATATACACAGAAACACACACGCGCACAACCCTCCACCGCCATCAGTCTGTCTTCTGTCATTAAACAGATATATATACAGAAAAACACACACAACCCTGCACTACCACCCTGTCACCTACCATTAAACAGACTTACACAAAAACTAAAACACACACACAGACACCCCACCTACCAACACTCTGTCTCCTCGCATTAAACAGATATGCACAGACACACACACACACACACACACACACACACAAAAACCCTCCATCACCGCCCTGTCTCCTACCAGTAGGCACATAGACACGGAAACACAGACACTACCCTCCACCACCACCGTCTGCTACGAGTAAGCACATAGACACAGAAACTCAGACAACCTACTCTCCACCACCACCCTGTCCCCTGCCGTGAAACAAATATACGCAGACCCCCCCCCCCCCCCCCCCCCGACACACACAAACACACGCAAAACTCCATGAATACCTGCCTCCTGTCATTGGTCAGATATGCACAAACACACACACACACCACACTGTCTCGTGCCATAAGCCACATATGCACAGAAACACACTCACACACACACTCACTCAGTCAAATCTCCGTGACCACCCTGTCTCCTGTCATCAAACAGCTGTACACGGAAATACACATACAACCTTCCACGAAATTTACAGCTGGGGAACGGCAGTCACGATGCAATTAGGCAAGATTTCGGAAGCGTAGGATGGGGAAGGAACCTACAGGGGATGGACATATTAGGAATGTGGAGCTTATTCAAGGAAAACCTCCTGAGTGTCCGAGAAAAGTATGTACCTGTCAGCAGCAGGACCCTGTAGAGCGCGGGAGCCGTGGTTTACGAAGAATGTGGAATCTCTGGTCAAGCGGAAGAGGGAGGCTTATGTTAGGATGAGATGTGAAGACTCAGTTAGGGCGCTTGATCGTTATAAGGTCGCCAGAAAAGACCGAAAGAGAGCGCTCAGAAGAGCCAGGAGAAGACATGAGAAGTTGTTGGCGGATAGGATCAGGGTAAACCCTAAGGCTTTCTATAGGTATTTAAGGAATAAAAGAATGACAAGAGTAAGATTAGGTCCAATCAATGATATTAATGGGAAGTTGTGTGAGAAGTCAGAGGAAATAGGGAAAGCACTAAATGAATATTTTTCGACAGTATTCACTCTAGAAAACGACAGGGTTACCGAGGAGAATACTGAGATCCAGGCAACTAGACTAGGTGGGACTGAGGTTCACAAAGAATACGTGGTAGAAATCCTGCAGAGTGTGAAAGTAGATAAGTCCCCTGGACCGGATGAGGTTTATCCTAGGAATCTCTGGGAAGCCAAGGAGGAGATTGCGAGCTTTGGCATTGATCTTTAAATCGTTATTGTCTACAGGAATAGTGCTAGGAGACTGCAGGATAGCAAATGTGGTTCCCCGTTCAAGAATGGGAGTAGAGACAGCCCTGGTATTTGTAGACCAGGGAGCCTTTCTTCAGTAGTTTGTAAAGTGTTGGAAAAGGTTATAAGAGATAGGATTTATAATCACCTGGAAAATAATAATTTGATTACGGATCGTCCGCACAGTTTTGTGAAGGTTAGGTTGTGCCTCACAAACCATGTTGAGTTATTTGAGAAGGTGACCAAACAGGTCGATGACAGTAAACCGGTTGATGTGGTGTATATGGATTTCAGCAACGCGTTTGATAAGGTTCCCCACAGTAGGCTATTGTACAAAATGCGGAGGAATGGGACTGTGGAAGTTATAGCAGTTTGGATCAGTAATTGGCTTGCTGAAAGGAAACAGAGTGGTGGTTGATGGGAAATGTTCATCCTGGAGTCCAGGTACACGTGGTGTGCCGCAAGGGTCAGTGTTGTATAAACGACCTGGACCATTGAGTAGAAGGGTGGGCTAGTAAATTTGCAGAGGACACTAAGGTCAGTACAGTTGTGGATAGTGGCGAAAGATGTTGTAGGTTACAGAGAGGCATAGATAAGCTGCAGAGCTGGGCTGAGAGGTGGCAAATGGAGTTTAATGCAGACAAGTGTCAGGTGATTCACTTTGGTCGGAGTAACCGGAATGCAAAGTATTGGGGTAATGGTACGATTCTTGGTAGTGTAGATGAGCAGAGAGATCTCGGTGTGCAGGTACACAGATCCTTGAAAGTTGCCACCCAGCTTGACTGTATTGTTAAGTAGGCATACAGTGATTTAGCTTTTTTTTAAATATAGGGACAGAGTTCAGGAATCATTAGGTTATGCTACAGTTGTACAAAACTCTGGTGCGGCCGCACTTGGAGTATTGTGTACAGTTCTGGTCACCGCATGAAAAGAAGGATGTAGAAGCTTTGGAAAGGGTGCAGAGGAGATTTACTAGGATGTTGCCTGGTATGGAGGGAGGGTCTTCCGAGGAAAGTCTGAGGGACTTGAGGCTGTTTTCGTTGGAGAAAAGAAGGTTGAGTGGTGAATTAGAGAGACATATAAGGTAATCAGAGGGTTAGATAGGATGGACAGGGAAACCCTTTTTCCAAGTATGGTGACGGCTAGCACAAGGGGGCATAGCTTTAAATTGAGGGTTGACAGATATAGGACAGGTGTCAGAGGTAGTTTCTTTACTCAGAGAATAGTAAGGGTATGGAATGCTTTGCCTGTAACAGTAGTAGCTTCGCCAACTTTAAATACATTTAAATCGTCATTGGACAAGCATATGGATGTACATGGAATAGTATAGGTTAGATGGGGTTCAGATTGGTATGACAGGTCGGCGCAACATCGAGGGCTGAAGGGCCTGTACAGCGCTGTAATGATCTATGTTCTATGTTCTATGAACATCCTGCCTACTGACCTTATACAGATATACGCAGAAACGCACATGCATGCACAACCTTCCACCACCATCCTGTCTCCTACCAGTAAGCACATAGGCACAGAAACACAGACACTACACCCTCCATCACCACCCTGTCACCTGCCATTAAGCAGATATATACACAAACACACACATCCCTCGACCACCACCCTGTTTTCTACCGTTAATCAGATATACACAGAAACACACACGCACAACCCTCCGCCAGCACACTGTCTCCAGACTTTAAAACAGATATACACAGAAACATGCACACAACCTTCTGCCACCACCCTGTCTCTTGTCCTTAAACAGATATACACAGAAACACACATACATATAGAACGCTCCACAGCGAGCCTGTTTCCTGCAATTAATCAGACATACACAGAAACACACACGCAAAACCCTCCACCACCACCAGTCTGTCTCCTGCCATTAAGCAGATACATACAGAAAAACATACACATGCTTTCACCACCACGCTAACACCAACATTAAACAGACAAACACAAAAAACCACACACAGACAACCCTCCACCAACACTCTGTCTCCTGCTATTTAACAGATATACACAGAAACACACACACACGACCCTCCACCACCACCCTGTCTCCTACCAGTAAGCACTTAGACACACAGACATCTACCCTCCACCACCACCCTTTCTCCTGCCATTAAAAGGATATACACAGAAACACCCACACACACAACACTCCATGAATACACTGCTCCTGCCATTGGACAGATATACACAATAACATACACACACCAAACTGTCTCGTGCCATTCAGCACATACACACAGAAACACACACATATACTCACTCAAACCTCCTTCATCACCCTGTCTCCTGTCATCAAACAGTTATACACGGAAATACACACACAAAATTCCACGAACACACTGCCTACTGCCCTTAAGCAGGTATACACAAAAACGCACATACATACAAAACCCTCCACCACCACCCTGTCTCTGGCCATTAAATAGATATACACAGAAACACACACACACGCACAACATCCCATGAACAACGTGCCTCCTGCCATTAAGCAGATATATGCAGGAACACACACACCACCACCCTGTCTCCTGCCATTAAGCACATATACAGAGAAACACACGCACAAACCTCCACAACAACCCTGTCTCCTGCCATCAAACAGATATATACAGAAATAGACACACAATCCTCCACCACCACCCTGTTCTCGTGCCATTAAGCACATTTACACAGAAACACACACACACAAGTCTCTACCACCAGCCTGTCTCCAGCCCTTAAATAGATATACACAGAATCAGACACACTCCTCTACAACAACCCTATCTCCTGCCATTAAACAGATATACACAGAAACACACACACAACCCTCCACCACCACCCTGTTCTCCTTCCATTGAGCACATATACACAGAAATATACACACAACCTTCGACCATCCCAGTCTGTCTCCTGTCATTAAGCAGATATATACAGAAAACACACAGAACCCTGCACCACACCCTATCACCGACCAATCTCAATGGCAAGGGCCCTTCCAGGGTTTCCACACCAGCTTGACTGCTGTAAAGGTCGCCGGGCATTCCGCCTGGGTTCATCTTCATCATTCCAAGGTCATTAGATGAGCCCCTTCTGGGGTCCGGGGGGTGGGGGGGAGGGGGGGAGATTGTGGTGATGGTGATGATGGAGATGGAGACGATGGGGAAGTGGAAGACGAACCGGAATCAGTTGGAAACAAACCATGAATGCAACCAAAGCTGCATGTTCCGAATCATAATTCTTCTTCTGTTTGACATACCCTAATCCTTAAGTCAAAACGACCATTGTGATGAAAATCGAACTTAGTCTGTTATGTGGACTTGTCGCCGGCATTAGTGCTGAAGATGGGGCTGTTTGCCCGTGTGATCCTGAGCAATCAGAAACTTTGTCCCTTTTAAGCTGAAAAGATGTCCTTATGTGCCCGAGAAACTGATTCCTTTGATGCATGGAATGTTACCAAGAATGACTGCCGCAATGGTCAACTGCACCAAGAAGATCGGACAGTTCATTTACAGAACAAGTCTCAGTGGTCTTTACCTTGTCAAGGTGTTTTGTGCCAGTTTGATTTCAGTTGTCCTTTCGGTGTTCCTGGTCAGTGTTGCCTCGACTCAAGGAGGTCTAAATCTGCACGTCGCAGAAGAGAAAGGGGCAGATGTCGTCCTTCACTAACAATTTGCTTTTGCAAAGTATCATAAAATATTCAGCCAGAATGAAGTGGTCTGTTATGCCCTCACAACAACAAAGGACTCTTTCACCACTTTCCCCCTCCTGAACCCCAACTATGGAAGTATGGAATACCTGTTAGGCATTTATTGGGTATCATCTTTCCTTTGATTATTATTTATCCCCATATGCTAGCCTGTGGAATTCCTATAATAAGTCCGGGGAAGCCTATCCAATTTGTTACAACTGCACAGGATGGGGATGCACTTAGGTGAAGGTGACTATGTTTATTCCATGTGCTTTGGTCCAATGTACCAACTGCTACTGCTTCCCTGTGTCCCTGTGGCGCCTCACATCTCATACATTTGCCTACTGGAGGAGTGTGTCTCTGTTATTGTGGATATTCGGGCTCTTTGTGATGTTTAATGTCACATACCTTACTATAACACCCCTAATAACATCTCCATCTTCTCAATTGTGGGATGGAAGGAACCAGTCTGGGACAATAATCACATCTCTTACTGAAAGACCCACCACTTTTTATTGAACAGCTTTCACCCTAAGAGCCCAGTGTGACCATATTGTGGAGCTATGGACTACCCTTATTTTCAGGGTAGTCACAAAGACAGGCCTGCTTCATATTGGGAAGCCCCCTCCATCATCTAAACTAAACCCGGATATTATTTTTGTCAGCCAAGACAAAGCGACTGTCTTCATTATTCTTATTGAAATAGTTAATCCCTCTGCTGTCGCTGTAGGGGCAGTTTTCATAACGACTGTTCCCTGCCCAACTACCTGGGAATGGGGCTGGGGTTTCCCAACTAAACGTTCACTTTGACCTATATTCTGCGCGCATTAGAGAGGTGGTAAGGCTTTGGGTAACAGTAAAGCCCAGTTTGTGGCTTACACATTTCTCAGTACCTTTTCCTGAGGAGGATCTGCAGGAATTATTCGGCATCAAAACTAAACTATCTTATTTGTGGTCTAACCCGGTTGGGCAAGGAGACCGCTTGAACTTAGCAGGAGGTAAGGACATGCTCTTAGAATTACGTCTATCTCCTCAGCAAAACCGGTATGCCCTCGACTACCTGCACGGCAAAGAGGGTCGGGCTTGTTCCATAGTAAAGGGCAAGCGTATGATGGGGATTACTGACCTCATAGAGGACATTACCAAGCAGGTAGATAACATCTTCACCTTCGACAATCAAATGATAGAAGCCACTGCATGGCGAGATGATGTGGGCTGCTCTATCCACGATGTCCCCCGAGAGCAATATGGTGTGGGATGGTATAGCCCAGAGTGTTCCCTTGACCGTGACATGGTGTGGGCTGTTGTAGCCCGGAGTGTCCACCAGACAGTGACATGGTGTGAGCTGACATAGCCCAGAGTGCCCCCCTGACAGTGACGTGGTGTGGGCTGGTGTAAGCCGGAGTGTCACTGTGTCACTGACTTAAATGGAGTATCATTGAGTCATAGAGTGATCGAGATTGGGAACTGGCTCTTTGGCCCAAACTGGTCTGTGCTGCCCACTCAACTAATTCCAATTGCCCACATTTGAACCATATCGCTCTCAACCCTTCCCATCAATGTATTAATTCATTTTTACATGTTGCTATTGTACCAGCCTCAACCACTTTTCTGGCAACCCATTCCATTTCAAAAACATTCTCTGCATAATGAAGTTGCCCCTCAGGTCCTTCTTAAATCTTCCCCCTCTCATCTTAAAACTATGCCCTGTAGTTTTCAGTCCCTCATCTCTGGGAAAATGACTCTACGCATTCATCCTATCTATGGCCCGCATGATATTATGCATCTCCATAAAAACACCCCTCATTTTCCTACATTCCAAGGGATGATATCCGAACCTGGCCCACCCCTCCTTATAACGCTGGCCTATTCGTCCTGACAACATCCTTGGCAAACTTCTTTGCACTCTTTTCAGGTTAATACGTTGACCAGAACTGTACACAATACTCCAAGTGTGGCCTCACCAACGACTTACAGAATGGTAGCATAATGTCCCAACTCCGATATTCAATGCTTTTAACGATGAAGGCCAGCATGCTAAATGCCTTCATTATCGCCCTGTCTACCCGTGATGCCTCTTCCAGTGGAATATGGACTTGTGGTCCGAGGTCCCTCTTTTCCACAACACTCCTCAGAACCTAACCATTTACTGTATTAGCTCTATCTTTGTTTTACACCTCCGACTTATCTGTATTTAATTGCAGTTGCCAATCCTCAGCTCACTTCCCCATCAGATCAAGATCCCTCTATTATTTCTGATAATGTTCATCGCTATCAACGATACCTCCTAATTTTGTATCATCCATAAATGTAGTAACCTTCTTGGGAGTGCTTGGAGTATGTTGTGCAGTTTTGGGCCCCATATCACAGAGCAGATGCACTAGATTTGGAACTTGTGCAGAGGGGTTTCACGAGAATGGTCCCACGAATGAAAAGCTGGACAGATGAGGAAACTTTGAGGACTCTGGATCTTTACTCAATGGATTTTAGAAGGATGAGAGGAGATCTAATTGAAATATACCGAATACTGAATAGTCTGGACAGAATAGATGTTGTGAAGATGTTACCATTGGTAGAATAGACTAGGACCCGAGGGCATAGCCTTAGAGTAAATGGAACAGCTTTTAGAACGGAGATAAAGAGAAACCTCTTCAGCCAGAGAGCGGTGAATCCATGGAATTCAATGCCACAGAAGGCTGTGGAGGCCAGGTTAATGAGTATATATAAGACTGAAATGGACAGGTTCTTGATTGTCAAGGGGATCAAGGGTTATGGCGAGAAAGCAGAAGAATGGGGTTAAGAAACTTACTAGCCATGATTGAATGGTGGAGCAGACTCGATGGGCTGAATCTTTCAATTTCTGCTCCTATGTCTCATGGCCCTCGTCATGCCTTGCATATTCACATTCAGAACATCTATGTAACTATCAAATAACAAAGGTCTCAGCACCTGTGGGACACCATGAGTTATAAACCTCCAGTCTGAGAAACAATCTTCAACCATCACCCTCTGCTTCTTACCATCGAGCTAATTTTGAATCCAATTAGCTAGCTCTTTCTGGATCCCATGTCACCTAAACTCACTGACTACCCTGCACGTATGGGACCTTGTCAATAGTCTTACTAAAGTCCATAAACAGATCATCCATTGTCCTACCCTTATCTATTCTCGCGGTTATCTCTTTGAAACAATTTAAAAGATTTGTCAGACATGATTTCCCGCACACAAATCCATGCTGACGATTTATAATCAGATCTTGAATTTCCAAACGTTGGTTCATCTTGCCTCTCATTATCATCTCCAACAACTTGCCTAACACCGATGTTACGCTCACTGACTAGGAGCTCCCTGGCTTGTCTTTGCTACCTTTCTTAAACAATGGAACCACTCCAGTGGCAAACGATGAAGCAACAATCTGTGCAAGGGCCTCTGCAACTTCTTCCCTAGCCTCCCTTAACATCCAAGGATGGACATGTTCTTGCCCAGGGGATTTATTCACCTTATTGTGCTTTAAGGTAGCAAATACCTCCACTCTGGTAATATGTATGCGGGCCAAAACATTCCCACTTGTTTTCCTTATTTCCTTAGTATGCATCATTTGCTCCTGAGTAAACATCGAGGAGAAATATTCATTGAACAATTCCACCCACCTCCTGGTGTTTCCACACAAGGACAGCCATGCTCACCAGTAAGGGGACCTATTCTGTCCTGAGTCACGCTTCTACTCTTAATATGGCTAGAGAACCTCTTGGGATTATCTTTCACATTTTCTGAGAGATCCATGTCATGTCCTTCTTTTTGGGCTTCTGATTCCCCCTTAATGGTGCTTCTACACTTTGTGTAGTCATATAAAGATTGACTTAAGCCCGATATCTTAAACCCAATGTATGCCTTCTTTAATGTCCTTACCAGATCCTCAATATCCCTCGCCATCCAAAGATCAGGTTCCCCCTTAACCACCGTCTATCTAATGAAAATAATCCTAATTTGTTCAATCTCTCTTCATGGCTGGCACTCTACATACCAGGCAACATCCTGCTTAACCTCCTCTGCATTGTCTCCAAAGGATCAACATCGTTTTGCTAGTGTGGCGACCAGACTGTATGCAGTATTCCAAAAGTGGCTGAACTAAAGTCTCATACAAACTCTTATATTCAATACCCGGTCCAATGAAGGAAACCATGCCATACACCTTCTTCACCACTCTACTGATCTGCCTTGCCACCTTCAGGGAACAATGGACCTAGATGTCTCTGTACATCAATTTTCCCCAATACTTTTCTATTTACTGTATAGTTCGCTCTTGGATTGGATCATACAAAATGCATCTCCTCACATTTGTCCAGATTGAACTCCATCTGTCAATTCTCTGCCCATCTCCCCAATCTATCTATATTCTGCTGTATTCTCGGACAGTCCCCTTCACGATCTGCTTCTCCACTAATCTTAGTGTCACCTGCAAACTTGCTAATGAAACAAGTTACACTTTCCTCCAAATCATTTATGCATATCACAAAAAACAATGTCCCAGCAAGGGTCCCTGTGGGACACCACAGATCACAGATCTCCATTTTGAGAAACTCCCTTGTAAGATTACTCTGTCTCCTGTTGCCTAGCCAGTTCTCTATCCATCTAGCGAGAATACCCATGCAACTTTACCTTCTTCATCAGCTTACCATGGGGAAATTTATCGAACACCTTACGAAAGTCCATCTGTATGACATCTATATCCCTTCCCTCATCAATCAACTTTGTCACCTCTTCAAACAGTTTTATTAAGTTTGTAAGCCATTACCTTACCTGCAGAAAGCCATGCTACCTAGCACTGATAAGTCATTTTATTCCAAAATGGGTATATATCCTACCCCTCAGTATCATCTCCAGTAGCTTCCCTACCACTGACGTCAGGCTCACAGGTCTGTAATTTCCTGGATTATTCCTTAAACAAGGAGACACCGTTAGCAATTCCCCATTCCCCAGGGACCTCCCCCCATGTTCAAGAAAGCTGCAACAACATCTGTTAAAGCCTCAGCTATTTCCTCTCTCGCTTCCCACAGAAACGTTGGGTAGATTCCATCCAGACCTGGGGACTTATCCTTCTTGATGTCTTTTGGAAATCACAACACTTCCTCCCTCCTTAGGCAGACTTGACCAAGAGTAATCAAAGATCTATCCCGAACCTCAACATTTACGAAGCCCCTCTCCTTGGTGAATACTGATGCAAAGTACTCATTAAGAATCTCTCCCGATTGCTCTGCCTCCAAGCATGTCTTTCCTACTTTGTCCTTGAGTGGGCCCTTTCTCGAGCTACCCTCTTGCTCGTTATATATGACCAAAAAGCTTTAAGGTTTTCCATAATCCTGCTGGCTAAGGATATCTCATGACCCCTTTTCGCCCTCTTAATTTCTCACTTCAGATTGGTCCTACATTCACAATATTCATCCAAGGCTTCCTATATCTTCATTCACTTAGATATTATGTACACATTCTATTTCCTTTTAGCTAGTCTCACAATATCACTTGTCATCCATGGTTTCCTAACCTTGCCATTTCTATCCATAATCTTCACAGTAACATTTCTCTCTTGAACACTAATTAACCTCTCTTCAAAAGCCTTCCACATATAAAATGCGAATTTCCCTTCAAACATCTGTTCCCAATCCTCATTCCCCAGCTCTTGCCGAATTTTGCTATAGTTGGCCTTCCACCTGTTTAGCACTCGTCCTTTCGGACCACTCTCATCTTTCTTCATGACTATTATAAAACTAATGGAATTGTGATCATTATTTCCAAAGTAATCCCCCACTGTAACTTCCACTACCTGGGTGGGCTCAGTTCCCAACACCAGGTCTGGCATGGCCGCTTCCCGAGTTGAACTATTTCTACACTGCTCTAGAAAATGCTCCTGGATGTTCCATACAAATTCTGCTCCATCTCGACCTCTAACTCTAAGTGAATCCCAGTCAATGTTGGGAAAATTAAAATCTCCTATCACCACCATCCTGTTGCTCCCACATCTTTCTGTGGTCCATCTACATATTTGTACCTCGATCAGTGTTGGGAAGCCTGTAATACAATCCCAGCATTGTTACTGCAGCCTTTCTCTTTCTGAGCTCTGCACATATTGTCTCACTGCTCGAATCTTCCATGGTGCACTCCTTCAGCACAGCCGTGATACCTTCTTTGACCAATAACGCTTCTCCTCCACCACCTGTACCTTCCTCTCTACCCTGCCTGAAGCATTAATGTCCTGGGATGTTTAGTTGCCAATCACGCCATTCCCTCAACCAAGTGTCAGTAACATCAATAACATTATATTCCCAGGTACTATTCTAAGCCCTAAGTTCATCTGCCTTACCTATTATACTTCTTGCATTAAAACTACAAGTCCCTCTGTGTTCATCCTCCGCTTCCTGCCTCCTCTTCCCCTCAGTCATGCTGACTTCATTATCTAGTTACTTAGTCTTTAGTTACTACCTCCCTTCTGGTCACCAAACAGATTTGCTTCCCGATCCCTGCCACATTAGTTTAAACCCTTCCCAACAGCGTTAGCAAATGCACTCCATCGAACATTGGCTCCACAATATAGATATAGACTGTCTACCAGATGTAGACCGTCCAATTTGTAACAGTCCCACCTCCCCCAGAACCGGTCCCAATATCCCAAAAATCGGAACCCCTTCCTCCTGCACCATCTCTTAAGCCACACATTCTTCCTGATTATTCGATCATTCCTACGCTGACTAGCACTTGACACTGGTAGCAATCCTGAGATTAATACTTCTGTGGTCCTACTTTGTTAAGTTGGTTCCTAACTCCCTAATTTTTTCTTGTAGGACCTCATGCCGAGGGCACATTAATGTGGGGATAGATCATTCAGGCACATAAAGTATGCTTTGTTAGACTGATGAATGGACTCGGTAACTCCAAATAATGATGATCTTGTTCATGTTGATCATGTTTTTTTGAATGTCATGTGCATTGTAACCTGCACGCCTTACTCTGTCCAAGTTTATTTTTCACACTATGATCTGTGTGTCCTTGCTTACTGTCGTCTGCCTGTACTGCTCACAAATAAAGCTTTCACTGTACGTAGGCAAATGTGACAATAAATCTAATAAATTAATTATTTCTCGCCCTAACAAGTGTCTCTTTTAGAAATATGTGATAGTCGCTAACCCTCACGTTTCAGCGCAATCATCCCTCTTCGTATCCTAGCACGACATATTAAATACTCAGTTCCATCACTGTCTCCTCATGGAGTCATCATGTCATGGACTGGACTGCTCATACCTGCTTGAGTTTTGTCTGTGTTAATTAGATCGAGCCTTACAAAGGAGTCATACCTCTTCACAGTGCCCCAAATACTCTCTCATCAAGGCCCTACAAATACGGGAAGACGGCTTTACTTATGCACTTGAATCATATTACAATGCAGGGCAGCAGACTATATAAAATGCTAATACTTCCGGCCTTGGGTGTGCTATTTTTGGTGACTCATGATCAAGGACATTCAGGTCCTTTTGAAAAACAACACTTCTCAACCTTGTACTGTTTAATAATACAAAATGAGATGCATGCTGTGTACTTCTCACATCCAAATCATTGCTATGCCTTGCAAATTGTTGTGGTTCAAACACTGAAACTTGTGATATCCCATGAGTAAGTGCCTTCAGTCCATAAAGTGCAAGCAGCTCAGCATTGCTTCCACTGGCCAATTCTCGATCCATGTGGTATATTCATAACGCCCCGTCTGCAACTTATCAATGTGCTCTAAGTTCCTTTGCTCACATGTTAGCAATAATGTAACAAGTATTCTGCAAATTCAAATACACCACTCCCACTCTTTCTCTTTTGTGGATGCATCAACTAACACAAACTCCACAGGTTTCTCAAAGATGCTTTCCGGTTTCTAAGTCTAAGTTGACTGTACCAAGTCACATCATGATTTCCCAAGTGTCGAGTTATAAAATTTCCCTCATATAAGGTTCTAATATTTTTCTCAGACCTAACATCAAGGTACTCTTTTTTGTTTTACCTCCCACGCCGGTTTTAAATATTTAGGATAACAATAACTACTTTCCAGTCTGCAGGAACGAGAAATCCCAGAGTTTAAAGAAATTTGTAGGGTAATCAATACTTCTTTCTTGTCGTTACATCGTTTAAAAGACATTTAGATAAGTACATGAATACGAAAGGTTCCGACGGATATGTGGAACAATCCATCTTCCGCAACTACACTGGCCCCACCCCCCACCTTTTCCTCCGCTACATCGATGACTGTATCGGCGCTACCTCGTGCTCCCACGAGGAGGTTGAACAGTTCATCCACTACACTAACACCTTCCACCCCAACCTCAAATTCACCTGGACAGTCTCGGACTCCTCCCTCCCCTTCCTAGACCTTTCTGTTTCTATCTCAGGCGACCGAATCAACACGGACATCTACTACAAACCAACCGACTCCCACAGCGACCTGGACTACACCTCCTCCCATCCTGCCCCCTGTAAAAACGCCATCCCATTCTCCCAATTCCTTCGATTCCGCCGCATCTGCTCCCAGGAGGACCAGTTCCAAAGACGCAAATCCCAGATGGTCTCCTTCTTCAAGGACCGCAATTTCCCCCCCGACGTGGTCGACGATGCCCTCCACCGCATCTCTTCCACTTCCCGATCCTCCGCCCTTGAACCCCGCCCCTCCAACCGCCACCAGGACAGAACCCCACTGGTCCTCACCTACCACCCCACTAACCTCCATGTACAATGCATCATCCGCTGCCATTTCCGCCACCTCCAAACGGACCCCACCACCAAGGATATATTTCCCTCCCCTCCCCTATCAGCATTCCGTAAAGACCACTCCCTCCGTGACTCCCTCGTCAGATCCATATCCCCCACCAACCAAACCTCCACTCCCGGCACCTTCCCCTGCAACCGCAGGAGGTGCAAGACTTGCGCCCACACCTCCCCCCTCACCTCCCTCCAAGGCCCCAAAGGAAACTTCCATATCCGCCACAGATTCACCTGTACCTCCACACATATCATCTATTGCATCCTTTGCACCCGATGTGGCCTCCTCTATATTGGGGAGACAGGCCGCCTACTTGCGGAGCGTTTCAGAGAACACTTCTGGGACACCCGGACCAACCAACCCAACCACCTTGTAGCTCAACATTTCAATTCCCCCTCCCACTCCACCAAGGATATGCAGGTCTTTGGACTCCTCCATCGTCAGACCACAGCGAAACGACGGTTGGAGGAAGAACGCCTCATCTTCCGCCTAGGAACCCTCCAACCACAAGGGATGAACTCGGATTTCACCAGTTTCCTCATTTCCGCTCCCCCCAGCCTGTCTCAGTCCAATCCATCAAATTCAGTACCGCCTTCCTAACCTGCAATCTTCTTCCCGACCTCTCCGCCCCCACCCCAGTCTGACCTATCACCCTCACCTTGACCTCTTTCCACCTATCACATTTCCGACGCCCCTCCCCCAAGTCCCTCCTCCCTATCTTTTATCTTAGCCTGCTGGACCAACTTTCCTCATTCTTGAAGAAGGGCTAATGCCCGAAACGTCGATTCTCCTGTTCCTTCGATGCTGCCTGACCTGCTGCGCTTTTCCAGCAACACATTTCCATCTTGGACGGATATGGGCCAAGCGCGGGCAGGTGGGACGAAGTTAGTTTGGAATTGGGATAATTAACATGGACTGGTTGGACCGAAGCGTCTGTTTCTGTCCTGTCTGACTCTATAACTCATTCACTTGCTGTATTGCCACTTCCCTGAAAATTTGGATGGTACTCATTTGGTGCAGTAACTTGCCAACCTTCAATTCAATTAGTATTTGAGTAAGTTCACTTTATTAATTCTAATCATGTTCTTATTTTCACCAGTCAATCTGTCCCATATTATATGTAGAACATTTTCAGTACCTTCCATTATAGAGACAGCACGAAGGTATTACCCTCAGCAGCAGGCAGAGATGGATTCCGTCACTGTGTGAATACATTGGAACACTGCAATGGGAGATGATGGACGTGACACCCATTCCTGCTCAGAAAGTTCCCGAATCCAGACAGTTCAATAAAACTATCACTTCCTGGTCACTGACAGCATAGTCCTCTCCCTAGTGTGAGGTTACAGGTTATGCTGAAACTCATTTTAGAATCAAACTGAATTCAGACTTTGCACCTGGCATAGGTCCAGGTCGAGGTAAGAAAAAGATTGTGATCTGAATATGTGTAACGAGAAGAGTTGCCAGAAGAGAATTGTAACGGAAAGGTGTGGATGACGATTTATTCAGAAACAGTGCTGAGGCAGAAGTGAAGACTAGGTATATTGTGAAGGTGGGAGTGGACAGGTTTTGTGGTAGATGGAATATTGCGATATGAATCCATTCAGGATAAAATGGGGTAATCATGGTTATGAACACTTTCGTTTCTCCTCAGATGCTTGTAAGGCAGGGATATGAAATTCATGGCATAGAAATGGAGATTGTGATTGAAAGCGAAGACAATAGTTTGGAACTTTGCCAAATATACACTACAGAGAAAACGATAACATTCACAATGGGTTAGAGAATTAGTAAATGGGCAGAGATCGACTCACCAGGAACACCAACAATAGCGAGGATGGGATAGTAACCTGCTTGAAAAGTCATAATTACACAGCATCAATCGAGATGTTGTTGCTACACTGAAATCTCCTCCACCACAACAACTTCCAATATAAAAACTGCTTCTGGGCACGACTGCCCTGAACATACACAAGAAATACAGATTCCCCTGGATTTTACACTCACAGCTCTTATCAGTTAATTGTTTATCGTTTATACAATGCAATTCTATAATCTGTTTGTAAAGATGCAAACATATGATTGCACAATTTATATGCCTTTTCTTTTTGAGATTTTTTTTGGCCTTAGCGCAAAAGTAAGTGTTCTGTTTAAAATTGACCTGTTTATTGGGATTCAAGGGTCAGACACAGCACGTATTTTTCATGGGTTAAGAAACAGAAAGGATTCGAAGACAGTGGCTGTGGAGACTGATGAGGAGTAAAGTGACGTCCCCAATGTCTCCTTGACAGACAGAATAAAATAAAATGCAGTGAAAGAAACAGAATATATTCAGAAGAAGGAATTGCAAGTGACGATGTAAACAAAACAGCATCATTTCAAATGGAATGGCTGAACAGTGATGGTGTGTGTGCATCTGTGTGTCTGTGTGTGTGTGTGTGTCTGTGTGTGAGTATGTAGATAGATAAGATTGTTCATATGTGTGCAAAACATTCAGAATGAACGAGAGACATACTTAACAAAAATGATGCATGTGATGTACAAAATTTATAAAATACTAATATGTTATGTAATCTTCAGCTGAGATGTTATGTTCCCCTACTCTCAACGCACCGTCTGCCTCCTGCCTCCTTCTGGCATTACCTGATCTAATCTTTCATTCTTACCGGATGGATGTTATAAATTCCTGCTTCTGGTGTTCCAACTTGCTTCAGTTAATCCATTTTCTACCAGGAAACATATACTGGGTTCTGTCAACAGTTGGTGCCTGTCATATTGATGGAGATAAAGGTTCTGGCATCAAACCCAGGATTTCAACAGATTAATCTGTTGCACATACACTGTACAAAGGACCATAGCACAAAGGAATTATCAAACCAAATACGGAAGCACATCTACTTCCATCAATCATGTAGACTTCCCTATTTTTACCTCTCCACGTCTATATTCTCTCTCTCTGTCTCTATCTTTCCGTCTAGTTAATAAGTCCTCCAATCGTTCTTCGTGTCCCATTTCTCAAACCTCCCTCCTTCAGTTTACATCTATTTCTCACTTTTGGATGAGATGGCTTATAATTGAGTAATGTAACTAAAAAGACATGAGGGTGGCGTTGGCCAGAGTTAGTTGGAAGGGGAGGTGAGCACGGGAATATGGTGAAGCAGCAATGACAGGAGTTTCTGGAAATAATTCAGGAGCACGTCAGAAATTCATCCCAAGTAAGAAGAAAGATATTCAGCGGAAGACAAGTCAGCCGTGCGTGATAATGTACTCTGGGACAGCATAAAAGTAAAAGAAAATGCGCACAATGTGGTGAAGATTATTGGGAATTTAGACGATTACGAAGCCTATAAATTCCAGCATGGATAACTAAGAACAGCAAATGGGAGGAGAGGATGAAGTATGATATTACGCTTGTTAATCATGTAAAAGAACATTGAAAGAGATTTTTAGATATATAACAAGGAAGACAAGGAGTAAAGAGCAAACAGAGGAATGTTGGAAAATGAAGCTTGAATAGTTACGGGAAGCAATGGAATGGCAGAGGAATTGAATACATTGCAACAGTCTTCACGGTGGAAGACACCAGCAAAATGTCAGAACTTCAAGACAGTCAGAGGGTAGAGGTGAGTATAGTGACCACCAGTAAGGAGAAGGAGCTGGGGAACATGAAGTTGGATCAATCAGTGAGACCAGTTGGAGAACACCCCGTAGTTGTAAATAGATGCCGAAGGTGATTGTGGAGACATTGCTGGTGATTTTTCAGGAAATTTTGGAGTGAGGGAGGACTGGCAAATGTAAGGAGAGACAGACATAGAAGACAGGAAATTACCAATGGCCAGGCAAGTTCAAACTGTTGTATAAAAGGACTTAATGAATCCTTACGTTTATGAATAGATGCGTGGAGTATAAGAACAAGGAAGTTCTAAAGTATATTGGGCGTGGTGTGATTAAGCTACAGCATAACAATAGTGAAATTTACAATACTATTGTGAAAGTACGGTTAAAACAAAGGAAATCATTTCGAAGCAGACAGGAGCATTCGTGACAAAGAGACCGTTTCCTTGACCCTGTAGTGAGAATGTTGAGATAAGCTTGTCAGTAAACAGACTAAAATAAAATGTATAGAAAGCACAATAAAATCTGTTGCTGCGGATATAGCAATACATATGAAGTTGAAAAAGCACAGCAGGTCAGACAGCATCCATGGAACAGGAAAGTCAATGTTTCAGGCTGGTAGACTTCATCAGGATTGGTCCGGGGGAAGGGGAGCCGGGAAGAAAATAGAGGGAGAGGCGTGGAGCTGGGGGAAGGGTAGATAGGATGACGATAGGGGATGCAAGTAGGGGGATAATGTGATTGGTCAGTGGGAAGGGTGCAGCGGATATGCGAATAGAAAGATGGACAGCTTAGGTCAGGTAAGGGAAGGGGAACATGGAATAAGGCTGTGGGTGGAGAGTTCTGAAGCCAGTGAAGTCAATATTGAGACCAGTGAAAGGTAAGCACTCAAGCTGAAAGATCAGGTTCTGTTCCCTAGTTTCTATTTGGCCTCACTCTGACAGTGGAGGAGGCCAAGGATGGATCTGTCGCTGGATGAGCAAGGTTGGGGTGGGGGAGTGTGAGGGAGCAATTGAATGGCAACTGGAATGTAGGGTTGGTTAAAGCGTGCAGAGATCAGCTGCTCCATGAATATGTCCCTGAATCTCCCTTTGGTCTCCCTGATAGAGGGGAGACCACATCGGGAGTTGGAGGCGTGCTTGGTGGTGCAGGATCAGGCTCTGTATGGAGCACCAGTGCTCCAAACACAACAACCAACCCGACTTTCCAGTTAACTTCCATTTCAATTCCCCCTTCAACTCTTCCGGGGACATGCCCATCCTTAGCCTGTCCACTGTCAGAGGAACACCACCTGAGAGTCTACCTTTGAAGCTGATACCCAATGGCCTCAATATTGACTGCAGAAGCTTCAAAATCCCTCCACACGCAGCCTTATCCCCTGTCCCTTCTCCCTGACCAGACACACCTGTCCATCTTCTCACTCACATATCTGCTCCATCCTTCCCACTAACCAATCACAGTAACCTCATAACTACATGTATACACCACCATCATACCTACCCTTCACCCTTCCATATCCCATCACTCCGTTTCTGGGCTCCCCTCCCCCTCGCCAGTCCTGACGAAAGGTCCAATATCAAAATATTGCCTTTTTGCTCCTCTCGTTCTGTCTGGTCTGCTGTGTTTATCCAGCTCCAAGTTTATTAAATCTGGCCTCTCGCACCTGTAGTACTTACTCTCTCCAAGTTGTGGAACTATGTCGTCTACGTGTAAGAAGAAATACATTTGGACATTTGAAAAGATCGCTGACTCATTCCTCATTTCTTAACAACCCAACACACAGCTTCCAGATGAAGCAGCATTTCACTGGTAATCTTTCAATCCTGTCTCCTGTCATTGCTGCTCACAATTCAGTCTCCTTTAAATTGGGGAGACCAAGCAGAGACTGCATTGACGAACACTCCCACTCTGTCTGTCGGAAGAGCCCTGACCATCTCATTGTTTCCCATTTTAATAACCTACCTTGCTCTCATGCTAACATTTCAGTCCAGGGCAGCTGCAATGTTCCAATGAAGCACAACTCAGGCTCGAGTAACACCTCACATTTTACTTTGGTACGTTACAGCCTGTAGGAGTTTGTATTTAATTCCATAACTTCACAACATGACGTCATTATGGCTGTACTCAAATCTTCTTACATTCCTTCTCTTGGTCTCCCAATGAACTTGCCCTGTTTGTCAATCTTTTGTCTTGCACTCAATTAAGGAACCCAAATCCCCCCTTTACAATCTAATGTATACTCATTTCCATAACTATGTTAAAATAAAGACAGTTGTGGTAACTGGACCCAAAGTGCTCTCCGACTGACAATTCAGTCACTTGGCCGACCTCGTTTTCTGAGGGGAGGTCCAGTCTTGCACCCACCTGAGTAGCATAGAGCCCTCTACATCTTGAATTAGGAAACTTTCTTAGACATATTTGACAAATTCCACCCCGTATGGTCCTTTTACACTCTGGGTGACCTAGTCAATCCATGGGAAGTTAAAATCTCCATCCAATACTACTCTATTATTTTTATAGGTACCTGCAATCTCACTACGCATTTTTTCCTCTCGTACCCGCTGGCTATTTGGGGGTCTAGAACACCATCCCAGCAGACTGACCATCCCCTTTTTGTTTCTAACTTTTGACAATATTGCCTCATTTGAGTATCGCTTAACAATATCGTCTCTTGGCACTATTTTTATGTCCTCCCTAATCAAAGGGACAACTCCCCCTCCTCACTTACTTGTCTTTCTGTCATGCCTGTAGCTTTTGTATCCTGGAACTCTGAGCTACCAGTCCTGCCCTTCTCTCAGCCATGTTTCTGTTCTGGCTATAATATCCTAGTCCCCAGAGCTAATCCATGGTCTGAACTTGTCTGCCTTACCAGTCAGGCCTCATGAGTTGAAATGAATGCCCTTTAAAACCAGAAGTATTTTCCCTCCTATACAGTGTCCCAGATATCCTGGATAGGAAATTTGCTCTCGATGGCTGATGTATTTTCCCCTGACTAGTTGATGGCCCCTAGCTTATTTAGAGTCTCAACTTCCTGCCAAACTAGTTTAAATCCTGCCAGGTAACACTAGCAAATCTCCTCCCAGGGATACTGGTGTCCCTCTGCTTCCAATGCAAACCATCCCCCTGGTACAGGTCACCTCTACCCCAGAAGAGATCCCAATGACCTAAGAACTGGAAACCCTGCACCTTACACCAGCTCCTCAGCCACACATCCATCTGACCGATCTTTCTATTTCTATCCTCACTGGTGCGTGGACTGGGAGTCATCTGGAGATCATTAACGTCAATAACCATTTTATAAAAACTTCTTACCTAAATCCCTGTACTTATTTTACAGGGGCCTATCCCTTTGTCTACCTCGGTCACGTGGGCCGATGTGCACAATGACTTCTGGCTGTTCACCCTCCACCTTCAGAATGTTCAGTAACCGCCCAGAGACATCCTTGACCCTGGTACCTGGGAGGCAGCACACCGTCCTGGGGACCCTTCTGCAGCCACACAGTCTTCTGTCTGTCCCCCTCAAAACTGAGTCTCCCATAAGTATTGCGATTATTACAGAGGATCTGGGAAACATCGACTGGGAGGAACTCCCTGCAGTTGGGGCCATGTTAGGAAAGTGGAGTATTTTAAAGTGATGCAGTGAGAACGTAGGGCCAGTGTGCTCCTTGAAGAGTGAACAGTAAAGGCAGCAAGTCCAGGGAATACTGATCAAGTGATATCGTGAGTTTGATAAAGAAAATACAGTGCAATAAAATCAGGTGAAGCCCTTCACAAGTATATAGAGTGCAAGGGGATTGTGGAAAACGAGGGACAAACAATAGTCATGAAATATATTTGGCAGACACGATTGTGGAAAAGCCACAAGTATTTTATCAGCATCGTGAGAGTAAGAGGATTCCCAGCAAAGAGGGCGGCCTGTGAGTAACCAAAAGGACAATCTGTACATGGAGCCAGAAGAAGTAGGCGAGGTCTTCAATGAATACTTCTGTATTCACACAGGAAAAAGACATTGTAACCGGGGATTTCAGTTGGGATGCTGAGGTTCCAGAATATGTTAAGATCAATAAGGAGGAGGTATTAAATATTTTCACAGGCATAAAGGTGGAGAAATCCCCAGTACCCAATGAAATGTATCACAGGCTGTTGTGGGAGGTAAGGATTAGATTGCCGGGGCCCTGGTGGATATATTTAATACTTTGCTGGCCACAGGTGAAGTGCCGAATGACTGGAGGATCGCTAATGTGGTTCCTTTGTTCAAGAAGGGCAGCAGGAATAGGCCAGGTAATTACAGAGCAGATAGTCTGACAGCAGGGGGAGGGAAATTATTGGGAACAATTCTGAGGGACAGGTTGAATCAATAACTGGAAAGACAGGGATCGATTAGTGATAGTCAGCATGGATTTGGAAGAGGAAGATAATGTCTGATGAACTCAGCTGAGATTTCTTTGAAATTACGATTGAAGAGATTGATGAGGGCTGTGCAGATGTTGTGGTTTACATGGAGTTCATTAAGGCCTTTGACAATTTCCCACGTTGAAGGCTGGTCCAGAAGGAAAGAGTCCATGGCATCAAACGCAAGTTGGGAAATTAGATCTAAAATTGTTGTGAGGGTTGGTTTTGTGATTGAAAGCCTTTGCCCAGCGGGTGTATCACAGGGATCTGTGCAGTAACCATTGCTGTTCCTTATGGGCATTAGTCACTCCGATGTGAAGCAGAAGGTATCATTAGTAGGTTTGCAGATGACATGAAAGGTGAGGATGTTGAACACATTGAAGGGGATGGTCTCAGGCTACAGTCTGAACTTTGAGGCTGGGACAGAATTTCAAGAGAGTCATTTCAATTGACAAGGCAGACATGAACACAGCAGGCAATGAGGGAAAACGTATCAATTAAGCTGGATCTACTTTAATGTAAAAGGCCTAACAGGTTATACAGATGAACGCACGGCATGGATGGGAGCATGGGACAGGGATATCACAGGAATTACAGAAACACAGCTGAGAGTGCCGGGCAGGACAGGCAGCTCAATGTTCCCAGGACAGATGCTACAGGAAGGATAGAAGGGGAGGCAAGAGAGGAGGGGAATTGGAGTTTTTGATCAGTGAAAACATCACTGCAGCACTGAGAGAGTATATTCCTGGGGATCGCCCAGTGAAGCTGTATTAGTGGAACTGAGAAATTATACTGAATGATCAGTTTGATATGACTGTACTACAGTCAGCGGGAAATTGCTGGAGATCTCAAATATCTGTAATAATGATAGGGCTGTAATAGTCGGGGATTTTAACTTTCTAAACCTAGACTGGTATTGCCAGAGTGTTCACAGCTTGGATAGAAGAAATTTGTTCAGTGTGTTCAAGAAAACTGTCTCAGGCAGTATGTAACTGGTCCGAATAGTGAAGGTTTCTATCCCAGGGTAGGGGAAATCCATTACTAAATGGCAGAAATATGAGGTGAGAGAAGAAATACTTAAAAGTGACCAGAGGAGAACATTTCCACATAGAGAATGGTGCATGTATGGAATGAGCGTCTGGGGAAGGGGTAGAGAAAAGTAAGGTTACAACATGGAAAAGACATTTGGGCAGATACATGGAGAAGAGAAGGTTTGAAGGGATATGGACCAAACACATGCAAATGCGACTCGTTCATGAACAGTAGTCAGCATGGACTAGTTGCATGGAAGGATAATAAATGCAGTACATTTCAAGTATGGGGAGGGACAATAGGGAAGGTTGAGGCTACAGGGACAGGCACTGTTGTAGGAGTTACAAATTATTGAAGACACTGGTCCACGAGACATGGAATATGTACAGTGTTGGAGGGAGAACACAGAATAGAAAGATCCCAGGCAGCTTTCCCACCCACTCATGGGAAGCCTGCTTTCCCCTCTGTTGTCCTGATGCTCACGAAGACGTCACAGGCATGGATTGATAACTGTGACACTCCTGATACTGTCTCAGAACAACAAACTTTTCAGTAGACGTGGTGATTGAGCCTGGGGTGTGTCTGTACACTGCTCCCCCTCCAACACTGTTAGCTGATGTTTGGAGCCCTCTCGCTGCTCTGTGCACTGTGAGTGATCTTACCTCAGTGCAGGGTTTGTTTAAGGCTCCAGATCTCCCTGCCCTTTATCTCTCTGCCTGATCAACCATCTTCAACGTGGTGATGGATGGGACACCCAGCAGCTGGGAAATCTATTGAGTCAGGAACTTCCTGAGTACCTACAGGAGACAGAGAAATAGACGGAATGGGAAATTAGACTGATGCAGTGAGGGTTACACATGGAGTATAGTACTGTGTCCCACGGAGATCTGGAAAATCCCAGTCTCCATCCCTGGCCTGTGCAGAATTCTGTTGGCTCAGAATCTGGAGTAGCTGTAAGAGTGAGAGACACTGACAGAGGTAACAATGAGATCCACACAGTGAGGGATACTACATGGAGAGAGACTGAGTGATGTCACCAGACTGCAGGAAGGTATCAGGAACAAACAATCATGAAGGAAAACAGGTTTAGCTTCATGATACACTGGTATCAGTGTTCAGGGATAAATAGCCTGTGAGCAGACAAAGTAATGGCCTAGTGATATTGTTGCCAGAGCATGTATCCCAAACCTCAGCTAATGTTCAGGAGAGGCAGGTTTGAACCACCTTATCTGAAATGGTGGAATTTGAAATAAATTATTTTAAAAATAGTAATTGACCATCTATAAATACCATTACTGATGTACAATAATCCAAACACTTGTCATTCAGAGAAGGACATCTGCCCACCCTCAGATGGTCTGCACGACATAGCCACAGCAAAGTGTTTGCCTCCCAATTGCCCTCTGAAATGGCCGAGCAAGCTACTCAGCTCAAGGGCACCTAGGGATGGGCAAG
The DNA here is from genome assembly GCF_037043375.1 of Chiloscyllium plagiosum. Classification (NCBI taxonomy): domain Eukaryota; kingdom Metazoa; phylum Chordata; class Chondrichthyes; order Orectolobiformes; family Hemiscylliidae; genus Chiloscyllium; species Chiloscyllium plagiosum. The sequence continues at coordinate 35,339,626 of NW_028270189.1, forward strand.
AAAGGCTGGTCAGCCAGAGACACCCACATCCCATACCTGATTTAATAAATAATCCATTAGGATGGGGTCCCACTGGAACTGAGCTGGGACCAGTGTCCAGGCCAATTATGTAGGTAGGTTTATGGACAGGGCTTTAAACTGAAAGAGGGTTCAGGTGAAAGGAGCTTTCCAAATCCAAATAGAAAAGATGACGCATGTGAACAGCATGGGGATGTGGTCGAAGACAAGCAGAAAGGTACAGGAAGGGACAGATTTTAACTAAAACTGTGTATCAGTGAATCGATTTGTGACAGGAAATTGTGGGAAAGAGAAAATTATCTTTTTTTTTGGAATGGACAAAGTCTGTGCAGCAAGGTAGACTGATTTGTGATAAAGAGATAAAAGAGATTTAGACACCATGGAGACATGGTTACAGGACGAACAACAGTTGGAAGGCCATACAGAGAAAGCATTTGGCATCAGATCATGAAGTAGAGTCAGTCTGAATCTAAATTCTGGCTACTACTTGCGAAGGACACAAGCGGCAGAACAGTTTTCGGCCACTTAACAACATTTCATTACTCATCATTTGCATGAAAGAGGAACTCATTGGAATTTTAATAAAGGCATTGTGATAATTTAGTGAAACTTGAGTATTCATATAATCTTGGCAATCATACTGGCAAGAGTGATATTCGAAGAAGAGATTGTGGAATTGTTTTCAGTGTTTCTTTGAATAACACATTATGCAACTGGCTAGAGACGTCACTATCTCAGTGCGACCCTTGTGTCATGAAACTTAGTGAGTAATGCCACCTGGGGAGATCCTCTGGGAAATTGTGTAAAGTGCAGTTTAAAGAAATACAAAGTTTTAAAGTGAATCACAGAAAGGACAAGCTACATCTGGAAACAAAAACAGCCAATTACATGAGTTTGAGAGGAGACCTGACCAAGGTAAACAGGCTAAACAGACTGAAATATGTGTCTGTAAATGAACAGTGGAAAACATTTGAAGGAACAGTGTAAAACACTCAACAAAAGGACGTTCCATTGAAATAGAAAATCCTCAGCAAGAAATTCCCACCCATCCCTCACTCAGGACAAAATGGATCATATCAGATTATGAGGCTTAGACAATTACCACAAAGTACTTAATATCCTGAAATGAGAGAGAGTTTAAGCAGTAAGTTTTAAAGGGATTGCAAATGGTCTGCTAGCAGGGAGGAGGGCAATGGGAAGGGGAATCATTGTCAGGGTTTAATGACACAATAGGAACAGGGAGAGGTGAACATGCTGGAGGTGGTGAGAGTGTGGTCCGGGCCTGAACAGTCTGACAAAGCCAGCTGCAAAGGTAGGGAGGGACGTATGTATTTTTATTTATTCATTCATGGGATGAGGGTGATTGGACCAGCATTCTTTGCCCCCTCTGCGAATTACCCAGAGGGTAGCTCAGAGTCAGACATGCTGCTGTGGGTCTGGAATCACATGTCAGCCAGACCAGGTTGGAATGTCAGATGTCCTTCCCTAAAAGGAGCTAAGTCAACCAGTTGAGTTCTTCCTACTGATCAACAATGCTTTTATGGAGGCCGCACCAATGTCCTGTACAGCCACAACATGACATCCCAACTCCTACTCTCAATGCTTTGCCCTATGAAGATAACCATCCCAAACAACTGCTTCACCAGCCTGTCTACCAGTATCGCCACTCTCAAGAAACTGTCTACCTGCATTCCTGGGTCTCTGATTGACAACACTACCCAGTGCCCGAACATTAACTGTACAATCCCGCCCTGGTTTGTTTCACCAAAATGTAACACTTCACATTTATCTAATTAAACTTCATCTGCTATTCTTCAGGCCACTATCCCAGCAGTACTGTTCATCCTGTTGTTTCATAGATAATCTTCTTCACTGTCCACATCACCAGCAATTTCGGTGTCACCCAAAAGACTTACTTACCAGGAAACCAATATTCCCATCCAAACCATTTATCCAAATGACAAACAACAGGGGACCCACTACAACGCTGGTCACATGCCTACAGTCAGAAACACAACATGTCTCCCTTCACCCTCTGTCTCCTACCATCAACCCCAATTTTGTAACCAGTTTCCTCGCTCCTCCTGAATTCCGTATCCTTTTACAATGGTCGAGGCTTATTACCCAGTTTACCACACGGAACGTAGAACACTGAACAGTACAGTACAAAACCCTTCGGCCATGATGCCATGCCAACCTTTTATCCGTGTGTAAGATCAAACTAACCTACATACCCTTCATTTTACTGCCATCCATGTGCCTATCCAAGAGTCTATTAAATGTCCCTCATGTATCTGACTCTCCTACCACCACTGGCAGTGCATTCCAACCATGCAACACTCGTTGTAAAGAACCTTTCTCTGAAATTTCTCCTTACCCATCCACCAATCACCTTAAAATTATTTATGCCCAATGACAATAGCCATTTATGCCATGGTATAAAGAAGTCTCTCACTATTCACTCTATGTTTCACATCATCTTGATCACCTCTACCAAGTCGTCCCTCACCCTTCTTCACTTCAATGACAAAAGGCTTACCTCCCTGAACCTTTCTTCGTAAGACATGCTCTCCAGTACAGACAATATTCTGGTGAATCTCCAATTTACCCTCCATAAAGCTTTCACACCCTTCCTGTAATGAGGGGATCAGAACTGAACACAATATTCCAAGTGGGGTCTAACCATGGCTCTGTAGAGCTGCAGCATAACCTCACACCTGAAAACCCAATCCCCCTGCAATTGAAAGGCAACACAACATATTCCTTCTCAACAACCCTATCAGCTTGGATGGCAACTTTGAGGGATAGATGGATGTGGAACCCAAGATCTCTCTGTTCCACAACACTACCAAGCATTCTGCCTTTAACCCTGTATTCTGCATTCAAGTTAGACTTTCCAAAATGAATCATTTCACACATTTCCAAATTAAACTCCATCTGCCACTTCTCAGTCCAGCTCCGCATTCTGGCAATATCCTGCTGCAACCTACAACAGACCTCCACACTATCCACCACTCCACCAACCTCCATGTCATTGGCAAAACTACTAACCCATTCTTCCACAACCACATTCAAGTAGTTTATAAAAAGAATCATAAAGAGCAGAGTTCCTGCAACCGATCCCTGCAGAACCCACTGGCCACCGAGCTCCATGCTGAATGCTTCCCATCTATCATCACACTCGGTCTTCTATGAGGCAGGATTCCATATCCAGACAGACAGGTTTCCTGTATCCCATGCCTCTGTATTTTCTGAATGAGCCATAAATGTGTTTTGTCAGATTCTCGAAGGATTCAATAAGATTTGTGAGGCATGACCTGTCCCTTTCAAAGCCATGCTGACTATCTCTAATCAAACTATGGTTTTCTACGGAGTCATAAAGCCGCTCTCCCAGAGTCCTCTCCAATGAATTGCATACCACAGACATAAGAAAGTGGAGGTCTGTAATTCCCAGGATTAGCCATATTCCCTTTCTTGAACAAGGGAGCAACATGTGCCGCCCTCCAATCATCTGGTACGACTCTGGTGGACAGTGTGGGTGCAAAGTTGAAAAGTGTGGTGCTGGAAAAACACAGCAGGCCAGGCAGCATCCGAGGAGTTGGAGAATCGACGTTTCGGACATAAGCTCTTCTTCAAGCCCTTTCTCCTAGTGTGGGTCCAAAGGTCATCGCCAAAGGCAATCCCTTCCCTCGCAGTAACTTTGAGCATATCTGGTCTTGTCCAATAGACTTATCTGTCTTTAAGTTTTACACAATCCTCAGCATATCCTCCTTCTCAACATCAACCTGTTCACATATATCAGTCCTTTTCACGCTTCCTCACAAATGACAAAGTCCCTCTTAGTAGTGAATACTGAAGCAAAGTATTCATTAAGGTCCTCCCCTACCTCATGTGACTCCAGACACATGTTCCCTCCACTATGCCTGACCGGCCCTAACCTCACGCTGACCATCCTCTTGTTCCTCACATAAGTGGACAATGCCTTAAGGTTTTCCTTAATCCTTCCCCAAAAAAGATTTTTCATGTCCCATTCTAGCTGTCCTAAGTCCATTCTTCAGTTCCTTCCTGGATACCTTCAGAGAGTCCGCAGAGTGTGGAAACATGCCATTTGGCCCAACAACTCCATACGGACCGTCTGAAGAACATCCCGCCCAAAACCATTCCCCCACCCTATTATTCTCCATTTACCCTGACTAATGCGTCAATCCTGCACATCCCTGAATACTATGGGTAATTTACCATGGCTGATTCACCTAATCTGCACATCTTTGGGTGGAAACTGGAGCACTTGGAGGAACCCTACGCAGACACGGGGAGAACGTGTAAACTCCACACAGACAGTCGCCCGGGACTGGAATCGAAATCGGTTCCCTGCTGCGATAAGGCAGCCGTCCTAACCATTGAGCCATCATATAACCCTATAGAGGTCTAACGATCCTAGCGTCCTCAACCTTACGTAAGCGTCTTTCTACCTCTTGACTAGATGTTCTACATCCCTTTGAACCTTGTTAAATGCTTCACTAAAGTCCACGTGGACAATGTTCACTGCTCTGCCTTCATCTATCTCTTGGCCACCTCCTCGAAGAGTCAATCCAGTTTGTGAAACACGGTTTCACACTCACAAAGCCATGCTGACTATCTCTAATCAGCCCTTGCCTTTCCAAATATATGTAGCTCCTTTCTCTCAGAATCTCCTCCAACAACTACCCCATCACTGGGTTCACGGGGCTGTAATTTCCTGGCTTTTCCCTGCAATCCTTTCCTGATGGAACAGCATTAGCCGCCCTCCAGTCTTTCGGCACATCACTGCGTCTGTTGATAATATAAATTAAAATATCTCTGTTAGGAATACTACAATCTCTTCCCTAGCTTCCAACAATATTTTCAGATCGACCTCATGAGCTACTAAGAATAGATCTACCTTTACTTATTTTAATATTCCAGCACTTTCTCTTCTCTGTTGAGGATTCTTTCCAAGACATCACTATTTATTTCCCCAAGTTCCCGAGCTTCCATGTCTTTCTCCACAGTAAATACTGACAAGACTATTTTTTCGTTTCATATCTCACCAACCTACTCTGGTTCCACACATAGGCGACCTTATTGATATTTAAGGGGCCCTATTCTCTACCAAGTTACTCTTTAACCCTTATTGAAACTTGCACAAAGGCTTCTGAAAATTCAAATAAACCATATTCTCCGTACCAACACCATCTCCCCCCCACCCCCCCAACATCCTTATCTATTCTGCCATTTATATTCACACCAACAAATAAATCCAACAGGCTCAAAAACAAATTCTCTTTTTTAAAATGTGTTTCTAAGGGTCCAGTTTTTTATTGATATGTTGTTTCTTACTCATTTCAGCATGCTCCTGACTTACTGTCAGGCTAACAGTATTTGTTTTTAGACTGGAAACATAAAGGGTTGTGGGAGTTCTTGTTTATCAATCTGAAAAAAGTAGCTTACAGGGTCATCAAGTAATAGAGAAGGCAAATCAAATGCTGCCATTTATTACAAAGGGAATGGAGTCTAAATATAGGGAGGTCTTACTAAAACGATGCAAGGTACAAGTCAGACTACACCTAGAATATTATGAACAGTGTGTGTGCCCGATGGAAAGATATTCTTGTATCAGACGCAGGCCAGAGAAGGTTCACTCGACTCATGTTGAAAATGGAGGGATTATATAATTAGAGGTAGTGTAGATTGAGAATGAACCCATTGAAGTTGAGAAAAATTAGAGAGAAACTGAATGAAACATGCAAGATTCTGAAGTGCTTTGAGCGCTTAAATGCTGGGAAGGTAGAAAAAAGAACAGTGCAGCAATAGGCCCTTTGGCCCACCTTGATATCATTCTCAACTCACCCCATCTGTATGTACATGGTCCATGTCCCTCTATTCTCTGGCCGTTCATGTTTCTGTCTAAATGTCACTTCAAAACTTTACACACATTTCTGTTTCTATGACCTCGCTTGGCAAATTCCACTCTTTTCCAACCCCAACCTCACTATCAAACCGGAAGACAAGGGAGGTGCGGTAGTAGTTTGGCACACCAACCTTTAGACCGCTGAGGCTAAACACCAGCTCGCAGACACCTCCTCCTACTGGCCCCTTGACCATGACCCCACCTCCCACCACCAAACCATCATCTCCCAGACCATCCATAACCTCATCACCTCAGGGGATCTCCCATCCACCGCCTCCAACCTCATAGTCCCACAACCCCGCACCGCCCGTTTCTACCTCCTGCCCAAACCTGACTGCCCTGGACGACCCATTGTCTCCGCCTGCTCCTGCCGCATCGAACTCATCTCTGCATTCCTCGACACGGTCCTGTGCCCCTTAGTCCAAGAACTCCCCACCTACGTTCGGGACACCACACACGCCCTCTACCTCCTCCAGGATTTTCGCTTCCCCAGTCCCCAACGCCTTATCTTCACCATGGACATCCAGTCCCTGTACACCTCCATCCCCCATCACGAAGGCCTCAAAGCCCTCCGCTTCTTCCTTTCCCGCCGTACCAACCAGTGCCCTTCCACTGACACCCTCCTTCGACTGACTGAACTGGACCTCACCCTGAACAACTTCTCTTTCCAATCCTCCCACATCCTCCAAACCAAAGGAGTAGCCATGGGCACGCGCATGGACTCAGGCTATGCCTACCTCTTCGTAGGATATATGGAACAGTCCATCTTCCGCAGCTACACTGGCACCACCCCCCACCTTTTCCTCCGCTATATCAATGACTGTATCGGCGCTGCCTTGTGCTCCCACGAGGGGGTTGAACAGTTCATCCACTTTACCAGCACCTTCACCTGGACCGTCTCAGACTCCTCCCTCCCCTTCCTGGACCTTTCCATTTCTATCTCGGGCGACCGAATCAACACGGACATTTACTATAAACCGACCGACTCCTACACCTACCCAGACTACACCTCCTCCCAACCTGCCCCCCGTAAAAACGCCATCCCATATTCCCAATTCCTTTGTCTCCGCTGCATCTGCTCCCAGGAGGACCAGTTCCAATACCGTACAACCCAGATGGCCTCCTTCTTCAAAGACCGCAATTTCCGCCAATCGAGATCGACAATGACCTCCACCGCATCTCCTCGACTTCCCGCTCTTCCGCCCTTGAGCCACACCCCTCCAATTGCCACCAGGACAGAACCCCACTGGCCCTCACCTACTACCCCACCAACCTCCATATACATCGTATCATCCGCCGTCATTTCCGCCACCTCCAAATGGACCCCACCACCAGGGATATATTTCTCTCCCCTCCGCTATCAGTGTTCCGAAAAGACCACTCCCTCTGTGACTCCCTCGTCAGGTCCACACCCCCCATCAACCCAACCTCCACTCCCGGCACCTTCCCCTGCAACCGCAAGAAATGCAAAACTTGCGCCCACACCTCCCCCCTTACTACCCTCCAAGGCCCCAAAGGATCCTTCCATATCCGCCACAAATTCACCTGCACCTCCTCACACATCATTCATTGCATACGCTGCACCCGATATGGCCTCCTCAATATTGGGGAGACAGGCCGCCTACTTGCGGAACATTTCAGAGAACACCTCTGGGACACCCGGACCAACCAACCCAACCACCCCGTGACACAACACTTCAACTCCCCCTCCCACTCCACCAAGGACATGCAGGTCCTTCGACTCCTCCATCGCCAGACCATAGCAACACGATGGTTGGAGGAAGAGCACCTCATCTTCCGCCTAGGAACCCTCCAACCACAAGAGATGAACTCAGATTTCTCCAGTTTCCTCATTTCCCCTCCCTCCACCTTGTCTCAGTCAAATCCGTCGAACTCAGCACCACCTTCCTAACCTGCAATCTTCTTCCTGACCTCTCCGCTCCCACCCACACTCCGGTCTATCACCCTCACCTTGACCTCCTTCCAACTATCGCATTTCCAACGCCCCTCCCCCAAGTCCCTCCTCCCTACCTTTTATCTTAGCCTGCTTGGCACATTCTCCTCATTCCTGAAGAAGGGCTCATGCCCGAAACGTCGATTCTCCTGCTCCTTGGATGCTGCCTGACCTGCTGCGCTTTTCCAGCAACACATTTTCAGCTCTGATCTCCAGCATCTGCAGTCCTCACTTTCTCCTCGAAAACTTCCACTCTCTGTAAAGAAAAAAAAACTTGCCTCACGCACCTCATTTAAACTTTCTCTTTCTCACCTTAAACCTCTGCGCTCTAGTATTTGAAACTTACACATTGGAAAAGAGATTCTGACTATCCTCATTATCTGTCCCTGTCCTAACGTTATATCCCTGTACCTGGTCACCTGTCAGCCTCTGATAATCTCACAATGCATTCCAACTTTGTTTAATTTCCTCTTAACACCTAACACACCCTTAAAAACATAAAACAGGTAACATGCTGATAAACCCCTTTTGTACCCTCTCCAAAGCCTCCCCATCCTCCCTATTGTGTGGAGATGACAACTGCTCCCAGTGCTCCAAATGTGGTCAAACAGAAATTTTGTACAATTCCATCATCAGATGCAACCCACTATACCCAACGTTGTAACCGATGAAGGCCAGTGTTCCATTTGCCTTCTTTCCCATCTGAAACACTTCTGTTGCCATTTTCAGGGAGTTACTGACTTGCACCAAGATCCTTCTGTATATCAATGTCCCTCAGTATCCTAACTTTCCTCTTGACTTTGACATCATCTCACACTTGTCCAGATTAAACTCAATTTGCCATTTCTCTGCACATCTTTCCAACTGATCTGTAACCTCCTGCAACCTTGGATCGCCTTATTAATCCCAACTCCACCAATTTTCATTTCATCTGCAATAATTATATTTGTCATCCCTTTCATTTCAATTGTGAGAGAATCTGTAACCAGAGGGCAGAAAGCCCCAGCAAGGGCTCACCCATATAAGATGGAAATGAGGAGGAATGTCTTCACTCAGAGGATAGTAACTCTGTGGGAATTCCTGACTGCAGGGGGCTGCCGAGGCTGCGCCCTTAAGAATATTTACAGCAGAGATGGTCAGATTTTAATTAAACAGAGAAACAAGAGTTTTGTAGAAAAGGCAGGTAAATAGAGTAGAGGATCATCAGATCAACCATGATCTGACTGAAGGGCAGAGCATACGCAATGGGCCAAATGGCCTAATTCCGCTCCTACATCTCGTGGTCTGAACTCAAACTCAGTATGTCTTGCATAACATTATGGGTCTCTGCTCAGAAAACCCCTTTATAATGGCATTATTGGATATTTATTATTACACAGCATTTGATCTACACAAGACAATTTTGTTGATGGTTCCTTGATATGATATTATAGAAAACCATCTCATATACAATCCAGGAATCCATCCATTACAGCCCTGATACTCATTAGTTATCCAGTTGCAATGGAGACCACTGTCATACACAGTCACTGTACTGCCTTTGCTACAAGTACATTCAGTGTCCTGACTGTAACCACATTTACATTACCATCACTGGTTGGTGCATATAAAAGAATTCCTGCTAATGATTGCTGCTGCTTGCTTATTCTCAGCTCCACTCAACTAGACTCCAACTTTTGATCGTCAGATCCACGTAATGTCTCATTAATGCATTAACCTCATCCTTTCTTCACAACTTGTTGATGTTTTGCCTCGTCTACCTCTTGCGACTAGATTGGGTGGGGATATCTGGTCGGCATGGATGAGTTGGACTGAAGGATCTGTTTCCATGCTGTACATCTCATTGATTTTATGACTCAACCCCACAACGCTTCAATATTCCCTTCCCAGCGATGGTGATTCTGCAGCTACATCTCCGGAATGACAGTTCCATCATATCTGTTCACTGTCATTCTATCTGCCTTATGGCGAATACAGGGAGTCATTCCTCAGTAGTGGGGGGGGGGGGGGGGGGGGGGTGGTTGAACAGATGGGTAAAGGTTACAGAGATAGGCTTACATGGGATCGAGGCTGTTAGAGTTAAATAGAGTTACATCTGGTCAAGAATGTCAGTGGGACAAACGAGTTTGGAGATTGAAGCAATTCACAGAGATAGTGGGAGCTGGATTAGATTCTAGAGATAGGGATGGATGTAGAGAGAGGCAGGCAGTCCGAAAGGCAGAGACAGTGGGTGTTTCATGGAGAAGTGCATTGTATATACTATCAGAGATATGGAACGTTGTAGTGACGGAAGACATTTACAGTTATAAGGATGCTTCCAGGTTCTGAAGGCTACACAGATAGGAAGGAAATGAAGGATGCCAGGTTACTGGGTTAGGGAGAGTTACACAAATGGGGAAGATTGCACAAACTGAAAGAGGTTCCTGTGGTCAGGAGGGTTGAGGGGTGGGGGGGAGTGGGAGGTTTAAATAGGTTAAGATCGAAGAATTAGAGAAGGATAAGGAGGTTAAAGGTGGATGTATGGATTGGGTGAGCTGACATTGAAAGTGAGTCTTATGGGAACTGTAGAGTCACAAAGATTGGGGTTTGTACTAAGATCGGGAAATCGTCAGGGATTCCAAGGGATTACCCAACAAGTGAAGATTAAAGGGGCTGCATAGATTGGGATGTTGTCAGGACTGGAAGAGGTTACACAGAAAGGGAGGGCTTTAAGGGCTGTAGATGTTTATGGAGATAGTGGCAGGGCTGAAGCAGTTTGCAGTGACATAAAAACTTTTAGGACAGTACTAAGATACACTTAGTACTTACGTTAGTGCAATAATGGGAAGCTTAATAGGACTGGAGGAGCGAAGAAAGATACAGACAGCAGTGGTGGCTGCAGATGTTAACGGATTATAGAGAGAGTTCCAGGTTAGAGAGAGTGTGGGCTTCAGATTATGGCAGCCATTGTACGAAGTGGAATAGCCTTGGAAAATGGCGAGTTTGCAACTATAGAAGGTGCTGAAGGAACTGGAAGTGGTAAAAAAATGTAGGGATGGTTGTGGAAGCAGTTGGTGGTTAGAGATAGGGAGCATTGCAGAAACTGCAGGGGATCATACAGACAGGGGATTTCTAAGAGCAGGGGAAAGTTACAGAAATCGACAAAGTACAGTGTCTGAAGAGGGTTCAGCAACCAGGAGGTTTCAAGGTGCAGGACAAAGTTACAAAGACTGGGACAGCTCTAGGGATTGGAGGAGCAAAGATAGGGAGGGCTTTCAACCCTGTAGGATAGTATGTTACAGAGATGGGGAGAATTTCACAACTAAAGGGAGTTAGAAAGATCAGGAGGATTTGAGGTTATTGCAGCAGCTTTAACTGTATAGTTTCTCCAGAGGTATGGAGGGTTGTGGAGACTTGAACAGGTGACATAGAGGGGGAGGGTTTAAGAATAAGGAGGACATTTCAGACAAACTGAAGGATGTAGGGATGGAACATGGTGAGTGTCACAGTGGCAATTACAGCAGCTCATGAATATAACAAATAACTCGTGTAGTGATAAGGGGAGCACATTAAAGGTATAAAGATTTGTAATGTCTGAAGGAGATTATATGCACAGCAAGGGGATTAGGGACTACTAGAGTTTACAGAGACTGAGTCTGGTTGAGAGGGGAAGAGTTTATTGGCATCATTAGGATTGTAGAGACTAAATCCCATGATAGGGACGGTAGAACTGGATGGTATCCACAGCCATGGAGAATGTTAACAGGTGGAGGAGGTTCCTAAGGTCAGGATTCCTTGGGAGATTTCACATATAGTTAGATTCTCTGGTAGGAGCCTGACATAGTTACAAAGACAGGGAGGCAGTTCAGGTCTGGAAGTGATTACACAGATCTGGACAGCTCCATGGACAGAATAATTTTTCACAGATAAGGAAGGGTTGGAGGAGTTGGCGAAGTTTACCCAGATAGGGACGGATGGAGAGGTTAAAGGCAAATGCATTTAAATGGCGGGTGGTATTGGTAGAAGGAGCTTACAGGGATAGACAGGACTGTCAGGGTTTACAGGAATGAAGGAATTTAGTATCTACAGGAGAAGTTTAGGGATTAGGGTGTTAGGGGTTAGAGAAACTGACAGAGACAGAGAGCATTGTGTGGACTGGAGGAGATTCCAAACAGAGGAAGAATTATCGGGACTGGAGGATATTACAAAGATCACAAATACAGCATGTGCCAGGATTAATGCCTTGGACCTCCTGTGCTGTCTCAGTGAGGACCGTACAGCAGAGGGGAAAGCAGGACCCTCACAAGATGGTGGGATTGTAGCCTTGAATGTAGCTGTTCCTTGCCCAGCATTGTGTCTAATACCTCTATCTGTCAGCCATGTTTCTGTTATGCTGGTATTTTCCAGTCCACAGAGCCAATCCATGCTCTGAGCTCATCTGCCTTACCAGTCAGGTCTCGTGCGTTGCCAGTCAGCCAACCTTCCCCCCACCCTCAACCAAGGGATGCTGATTTCCCTCTGGTTCAAGTCCAACCCGCGCCCCCCATTGACAGGTCACCTCTACCACAGAAGAGATCCCAATGATCCAAGAACTGCCCCCGACATCTGCTTCTCAGCCACACATCCATCTGGCCTATCTTTCTATGTCTATCCTCACTGGCACATGGCACAGGGAGTAATCTGGAGATCACTACCTTTGAGGTCCTGCTTTTCAACTTTTTACCTAACGCCCGATACTCATTGCACAGGACCCCATCACTTTGTCTACCTCTGTTATGTGGACCGATGTGCACAATGACCTCTGGCTGTTCGCCTCCCCCTTCAGAATGTTCAGTAACCGGGTAGAGACATCCTTGACCCTGGTACCTGGGAGGCAGCACACAATCCTGGGGTCTCTTCTGCAGCCACACAGTCTCCTGTCTGTCCCGCTCACAACTGAGTCTCCAATAATGAGACAGGAAGTGGCAAACAGAGACTGGCTGGAACTATCTGCAGTTACGGCTATATGTGGAAAGTGGAATATGTTAAAGTGAAACAGTGAGAATCCATGGCCAGTTTGTTAATAAAGTGGGAATGACAAAGGCAGCAAGTCCAGTGAATACTGATCAAGTGATATTGTGAGTTTGATAAAGAACATACAGTGCAATAAAATCAGGTGAAGTCATTCACAAGTATAGAGAGGGCAAGGGGTCCTTAAAAAATAAGGGGCAAGCAATGGCCATGAAATATCCTTGGTAGACAGTATTAAGGAAAAGCTAGCAGATATTTTGTGTCTATAGTCAGAGGAGTCCCAGCTAAAGACTGCATCCTGCTGGAAACCAAAGGGACAATCTGTGTATGGAGCCAAAGGAAGTAGGTGATGTCTTCAATGAATACTTCCCATCTGTGTTCACACAGGAGAAAGGATTGTAGCAGGGGATTTCTGTTGATATGGTGAGGTTCGAGAATATGTTAAAATCAATAAGGAGGAGGTATTAAATGTTTTCACAGGGAATTTCACTGGAGAAATTCCCAGTGCCCAATGAAATGTATCCCAGGCTGTTATGCGAGGAAAGGGAGGAGATTTCTAGGGCCCTGGCGTATATATTTAATACTTTGCTGGCCACAGGTGAAGTGCTGAATGAGTGGAGGATCGCTAATGTGGTTCCTTTGTTCAAGAAGGGCAGCAGGGATCGGCTAGGTAATTACAGAGCAGATAGTCTGGCAGCAATGGGAGGGAAATTATTGGAAACAATTCTGAGGGACAGAATGAATCAATAATTGGAAAGGCAGGAAACAATTAGGGATAGTCAGCACGGATTTGGTAAAGGAAGATTCTGTCTGATAAATTCAGCTGAGTTTTCTTTGAAATCATGAATAACAATATTGAAGATGGCTCTGCAGATGATGTGGATTCATTGGAGTTCACTATGGCCTTTGACAAGGTCCCACATGGAAGGCTGGTCCAACAGACCAATGGGATCCAAGGCAAGTTGGTAAATTGGATTCACAATTGGTGGAGTGTTGATTTTGTGTTTGAAATTCTTTCATCAGTGGGTATACCACAGGGATCTGTGCAGGTGCCATTGCTGTTTGTATGTACATGAATACCTTGGATGTGAAAGCAGAAGGGGTCATTATCCAGTGTGCAGATGACATGAAAAGTGAATGTGTTGCCCACAGTGAAGGGGATAGTTTCAGGCTACTATCTGAAGGTTGAGGCTGGGACAGAATTTCAAGAGAGTCATTTAAATAGACAAGGCAGGCAAGAGCACAGCAGGCAATGAGAGAAAACTGATCAATTAAACAACTTTATTTCAACATAACAGGCCTAACAGGAAAGGCAAATGAACTTGGTGCATGCACGGGTACATGGGACTGAGACACCATAGATATTACAGAAATACAGCTGAGGGAGGGACAGGATTGATAGCTCTATGTTCCAGGGTACAGATTCTACAGGATGGAGAGAACAGGAGTGAGAGAGGAGGAGGATTGGAGTTTTTGATCAGTGAAACATCACTGCAGCACTTAGCGAGGATATTCCTGGGGATCGCCCAGTGATGCTGTAATGGTGGAAATGAGAAATGAGAATTGGTCATCACTTTGATATGACTGCACTACAGGCCGTCAATAGTCAGCGGGAAAAGGAGTAGCAAATATGTCGGGAGATCTCAGATATCTGTAAGAATGATAGCGTTGTAATGGTCGGGGTTTTTAACTTTCTAAACTTAGACTTGGACTGCCAGAGTGTTCAGAGCTTGGATGGGAGGGATTTGTTAGGCATGTTCAACAAAACTGTCCCAGTCAGAATGTCAATGGTCGGACTGCAGGAAGGGGTATAACCTGACCTTCGCTTGGGAAACAAGGGAGGGAAAGGGACTGAGGTGTTCATGGGGAAACACATCGGCAAATTCACAACAGTCGTATTAGTTTGAAAATAGCAATGGAAAAGAACATGGTTGGATCACAAGTTATTGATCAAAACTGGCCCTGCCTGAATCCAGAAGGTACTAGTCAAGAGCAATTAACAATTGATTGTGGAGTCTATTTGCAAGTAAAGGGACGTCAGGCAGATGGGAAGCTTTCAAACTTGAGATAAAATGAGAGTTCAGGCCAGCATATTCCTGTTAGTGTGAAGGACAATGCTGATACAAGTAAGAAACACTGAATGACTGGAGATGTTGAGGTTGACATCAAGAGAAATGGAGCACATGACACATATAGCCAGCTGGGTTAAAGGAATCCATTGAAGAACATTGCGGGTGGAGGAATACATTTAAGTGGGAATTCAGGAGGGCCCAAAGGGAACCACAGAAAGCTCTGGCAGATCAAACTGAGGAAAATATAAGTATATTAAGAACAGAAGATTAAATACGGACAGAATATGGTTCCTTAATGATCAATGGGGCCAACCAAGTGTGGAACCAGAGGAGATGGCTGAGATCCTAAATGAAAATTTCACGTTTCAACTTACTGTAAAGAAAGACTGGCAAAGTCAGGGAAATAAACAGTGATGTCTTCAAAAGAGTCCACATTACAGAACAGGAGGTACTGGAGGTTTTAAAATGCATAAAAGGTAGACGAATCCCTGGGAACCAATCAGGTACATCCCTGGATAATGTGGGAAGCTCAGGAAGAAATTGTGGTGTCCCGGAAAGAGTTTTTTTCTATCACTGACAGCCACGGGTGATGAGCTGGAAGCCTGGAGTGTGGCTGATGTTGTGCCAATATTTAGGAAAGTCTGCAGGGGAAAGCCAGGGACATAAACACCAATTATCTTGATGTCAGTGGTGCGTAAGTTGTTGGGAGTGATTCTGCTGAACAGGAGTTACATGCATTTACAAAGCAAGGATTAATTGGGGATAGTCAGCACAGCTTTGGAGTATTACATAGAATTCTGATCATCCTGATTTAGGAAGCATTATCTGAAATTGTAATTGGAGCAAAGATTGACGAAGATGTTACTGATGCTGGAGAGTTGGCAGAATCCGAGAATCTGGATAAGCTGGAAAGCAACATGAGGTAACGAGATTGCTTTGGCCGATAAGGTTAAGGAGAATGCAAAGAGTTTTCCATAGCATACAAGGACAAAAAAACAAATGGAGAGACAATGGGGCCACTCAAAGATCAGTGAGGCCATCCATATGTGGAACCACAGGAGATGGGCGCGACCCTAAATGAATACTTCATGTCAGAACGCACTGTGGAAAAAGACTAAGAAACAAAGGGAAAGAAATAATGATGTCTTGAAAATAGTTCCCATTACAGAACAGGTAGCGCTGGAGGTCTTAGAACACAAAGATAGAGAAAGCCCCAGGTCCTGAACAAGTGTATCCCAGAACATTGTGGCAAAGTAGTGGCAGGGACAGGAACAGAGATGTTTCTATCATTGTCCTTCGTATTCCATTGGGCGTAGGTGGCTGAGGGGTAATCGTATAAAGGTTTAGAAAACCTTGAGGGATACAGGTAAGTTGATTAGCCAACATCTTTACCTCAGGGTAGTGGAGTCCATAACTAGATGGGATTGAAGTGCATAAGGAGGACGTGTTAGCAATTCTGCAAACTGTAAAGATAGCTAAGTCCCCTGGGCTGGATAGGATTTATCCTCGTATTCTTTGCGAAGCCAGGAAGGAGATTGCTAAGTCATTGGCTTTGATCTTTATGTTGTCATTGTCTACAGGAATAGTGCCAGAAGGCTGGAGGATAGCAAATGTTCCTTTGTCCAAGAAGGGAAGCAGAGAAAACCCTGGTAACTATACGAGCTGTGAGCCTTACTTTGATTCTGGATGAAGTGTTGGAAAGGCTTATAAGAAATAGGATTTATAACCATCTGGAGATGAATAAGTTGATAAGGGATAGTCAACACGGTCGAGCATCGCAAACCGCTGAGATCTTTGAGAAGGTGACCAATGAGGTGGATCAGGGTAAAGCAGTTGATGTAGTGTTTTGGATGACAGTAAGGCTTGTTTGTTAAGTTTGTTAAGGCTCCCCATGGTAAGCTATTGCAGACAATACAGAGGCATGGGATTGTGGGTAATTTCACAGTTGGGATCAGAAATTGGCTCAATGAAAGAAGACAGAGAGTAGTGGTTGATGGGAAATATACATCCTGGAATTCAGTTCCTAGTGGGGTAACGCCACGATGTGTTTTGGATCCACTGTTGCTTGTCATTGAAGGATGAGTGAAGTTGCGGATTACATTAAGGTTGGTAGAGTTGTGCATAGTGATGCAGGATGTTGTAGGTAACAGAGAGGCAGAGATAAACTGCAGAGCTAAACTGAGAGTTCTCAAATGGAGTTTAATATGGAAAAGTGTGAGGTGATTCACTTTGGAAGGAGTAACAAGAACACAGAGTACTGGGCTAATGGTAAGATTCTTGATAGTGTCGGTGAACAGAGAGATCTATGTGTCTATGTACATTGATCCCTGAAAATTGTCACTCAGGTTGATAAGTTTGTTCAGAAGGCATTCGGTGTGTTAGCTTTTATTGGTAGATGGATTGAGTTTCGGATCAATGAGATCATGCTGCAGCTGTACAAAACTGGAGTATTGGTTACAGTTCAGGTCACTACATTTCAGCAAGGATGTGTAAGCTTTGGAAAGGGTTCAGAGGAGATTTACTAGGATGTCACTTGGTCTGGAGGGAAGGTCTTACAAGGAAAGGCTGAGGGACTTGAAGCTGTTTTCGTTCGAGAGAAAACATTTGAGGCAAATTAATTGAGGCATATAGGATAAGCACAGGGTGAGATGGGTTGAGAGGCTTTTTCCTCGGAAGGCAATGCCTTGCATGAGGAGAGATAGCTTTAAATTGAGGGGAGATAATTGTAGGACAGATGTCCAAGGTAGCTTCTTAACTCAGAGAGTAGTAGGGGGCGTGGAACGCACTGTCTGCAACAGTAGTAGACTCACCAACTTTAAGGGTACTTAAATGGTCGTTGTATAGGCATATGGACGATAATGGAATAGTGTTGGTTAGATGGGCTTCAGATTGGTTCCAGAAGTTGGCACAACATTGAGGGCCGAAGGGCCTGTAGTGCGCTTACATGTTCTATGGCCTAGAGGGCATAAATATGAGGTGAGAGAGGAAAGACTTTAAAGCAATTGGAGAACATTTTTAACACAGAGAATGGTGCAGGTGTGGAATGAGCTTCCAGGGGAAGTGGTGGAGAGAAGTCGAATAACAATATGTAAAAGACATTTGGGTAGGCACATGGAGAGGAGAAGGTTTGAAGGGATATGGTTTAAATGTAGAGAAACGTGTATCATTCAGGGACTCTTGTTAGCATGGAGTGGTTGGATCGAAAGAACTGTTTCCGTGCTGCATGCCTCTGTCTCCAGTTATTGGAGGAGGAGACTACCGAGATAAAGCATGTTGTAGACACTGAAGCAAGTTACAGAGATAGGGATGGTTGGCTGGAATGCAGTATGTTTCAAATATGTGGCGAGACTATCGGGAAGGGAGGAGGTTACAGAGATAGGAAATGTTATAGGAATTAAAAATTATTAAAGACACTGGACCACAAGACATGGCACAGATACAGTGTTGCAGAGTACTGAGTCTTAGTACAACTGAACTTATTGTAGGGGTGGTGATTGAGCCTGGGGTGTGTCTGTACTGTGCTACCCCTCCAGCACTGTATCAATGTCATGTCTTGTTCACAGATGTTTGGAGCCCTCTCATAGTTCTTTGCTCTATGCACTGTGAGCGATCTTACCTCACTACAGGATTTATTGAAGGCTCCAGATCTCTTTTCCCTTTGTCTGTCTCTGGCTGACTAACTGTGTTCAATGTGGTGATGGACGATCCACCCCGCAGCTAGCAAGACTATTGAGTCAGAACGTTCCTGAATACATACAGGAGACAGAGGAATAGACACAATGGGAAATTATACTGATGTAGTGAGGGTTACACAGGGAGAATGGCATTGGGCCCCACAGAGATCTGGAAAATGGAGCGATATTAAGAAAGAGCACCAGATTGCTGGAAGATGTCAGGATCACACAATTGTGTCGGAAGAATGGGTTTAGCTTCATGATGCACTGGTATCAGTGCTCAGGGATGAGCACCCAGTGAGCAGGTGAAGTGATGGCCTAGTGATATTATTGCTACAGAATGTATCCAAAACCTCAGCTAATGTTCAGGGGAGGCAGGTTTGAATCCCACCATCTGAAATTGCGACATTTGAAATCAATAGTTTCAAAAATAATAATAATCCATAAATAAGTATGAGCCCATTGCTGTTGGACAAAAAACCCAAACAGTTGTCCTTTCGAGAAGGACATCTGCCCATCCTCACGTGGTCTGCACGACATCCCCAGAGCAAAGTGTTTGCCTCTCAATGACCCTCTGAAATGGCCGAGCACGTTACTCAGTTCAAGGGCAGCTAGGGATGGGCAAGAAATGCTGGTCAGCCAGGGACACCAACATCCCATAACTGATTTAATAAATAATCCATTAGGATGGTCCCACGGGAATATGCTGGGAGCAGTGTACTGGCCAATCATGTCGGTAGGTTTATGGACATGGCTTTCAACTGACAGAGAGGATGCAGGGACAGGGTACAGGTGAAAGGAGCTTTCCAAATCCAAAGAGAAAAGGTGAAGCATCAGAACAGCATGGGGATGTGACTGAACTCAAGCAGAAAGGAACAGGATGGGACAAAGTTTAACTAAAACTGTACATCAGTGAATAGATTTGTGACAGAAAATTGTAGGAAAGAGTAAGTTATGTTTTTTTAATGGATAATGTCGCTGTAATAAGGTAGATGATTTAAGACTCAGAGATAAAAGAGATTTAGACACCAGAGAGACATGCTTCCAGGGCGAACAAAAGTATTCAATGGATCACAACCTTGTGGAAACTCAGGCAAAATGGGTTACACTAACAATAATGGTTAACAAAAAATTACAGAGAAAGCATTTGACCTCAGATCATGAAGTAGAATCTGCCTGAATGTAAATTCTGGCTACTACTTGCCAAGGACTCAAGCAGCAGAACAGTTTTTGCCACCGAACAGCATTCCATTGTTCATCCCTGCAGTACACAGGAGCTCATTGGAATTTTTGATAAAGGCATAATGATAATTCAGTGAAACTTCAAAATTCGTATAATCTGGGACAATCACCCTGACAAGAGTGATATTGCAAGAGGAGTTTGGAGAATTTTTTTCAATATTTCTTTGAATAAAACATTGTACAACTGGGTCGGGATGTAACTATCTCAGACCCACCGTTGCGCGATGAAACCTAGTGAATGCTTAATTTCACCTGGAGAGATCCTCCGGCAAATTGTGATAAAGTGCAGATTTAAGGAATATAACATCTTAAAGTGAATCACAGAAAGGATAAGCTGCATCTAAAAACAAAAATAGCCAATTACATGAGTTTGAGAGGATAACTGACCAAGATAAACAGGCTAAACAGTCTGAAATATGTGTCTGTAAATGAATAATGGAAATCATTTGAAGGAAAAGTGTAAAACACTGAACAAAAGGACATTCCATTGAAACAGACAAAACCTCAGCAAGAAATCCCCACTGGTCCCTCACTCAGGACAAAATGGATCATATTTGATTATGAGGCTGAGAAGGTCACCAAAACTACTTAAAATCCTGAACTGACAGAGTGTTTTAGGAGTAAGTATTAAAGGGATTGCAAAGGGTCTGCTAGCAGGAGGAGGACAGTGGGACGGGAAATCATTGTCACGGTTTATTGGCACAATAGGAACAGAGAGAGGTGAAGATGCTGGAGGTGGTGAGAATGTTACAGAGAGTGGTCAGGGCCTAAACAAAGCCAGTACGGTACGTTGCAGCTGGAGGGGTTTGCAGAGGTAGGGATGGACATAAGCATTTTATTTATTCATTCATGGAATGTGGGTGTCACTGCCTGGACCAGCATACATTGCCCCAATGGTAATTATCCAGAGGGTAGCTCAGAGTCAGACACACTGCTGTGGGTCTGGAGTTACATGTTAGCCAGACCAGGTTAGAATGTCACATGTCCTTCCCTAAAGGATGTAAGTGAACCAGATGAGTTCTTCCTACTGATCAACAATGCTTTTATGGTGGCTGCACCAATGTCTTGTACAGCCACACCATGACATCCCAACACCTACTCTCAATGCTCTACCCAATGAAGGTAACCATCCCAAACGTCAGCTTCACCAGCCTGTCTACCTGTGACACCACTTTCAAAGAAATGTGTACCTGCATCCCTGGGTCTCTGACTGACAACATTACCCAGGGTCCGAGCATTAACTGTACAGGTCCCACCCTGTTTTCTTCACCACAAAAGAACACTTCACCTTTATCTAATTAAACTCCATCTGCTATTCTTTATCCCTCTATCCCAACAGTACTGTTCATCCTGTTGTATCGCAGATAACCTTCTTCACTGTCCACTTTACCACCAATGTCAGTGTCACCCAAAAAAAGCTTACTTACCACAAAACCAATACTCCCATCCAAACCATTTATCCAAATGTCAAAAAACAGTGGACCCTCTACACCGCTGGTCACATGCCTCCAGTCAGAAAAACAACATGTCTCCCATCACCCTCTATCTCCTACCATCCAGCCAATTTTATATCCAGTTGACTAGCTCCTCCAGAATGTCATATCCTTTTACATTGATCTGAGCTTATTACCCAGTTTACCACATGGAAAGTAGAACACAGAACTGTACAGCACAAGACCCTTCGGCCATGATGCCATGCCAATCTTTTATCCGAATGTAAGATCAAACTCACCTACATATCCTTCATTTTACTGCCATTGATGTGCCTATCCAGAAGTATATTAAATGTTCCAAATGCATCTAATTTTACTGCCACTGCTGGCAGTGAATTCCACTCACCCACCACTCTAAATGTAACAAACCTACCTCTGAAATCTCCCCTTAACCACTGGCTAATCACCTTAACATTAGACCCCCTAGTTATGTCAAGGTAAAAAATGTCTCTCAATATTCACTCTCTCTGTGCCGCTCATCATCTTGTTCACCTCTACCAAGTCACCCCTCTCCCTTCTTCACTCCAATGAGAAAAGCCTTAGCTCCCTCAACCTCTCTTCAGAAGACATGCCCTCCAGTACAGGCAGCATCCTGGTAAATCTCCTCTTTACCCTCTCTGACCTTCCACATCCTTGCTGTAATGAGGGGACTAGAACTGAACACAATATTCCAAGAGTGGTCTAACAAGAGCTCTATAGAGCTGCAGCATAACCTCACAGCTTTAAAACTCAATCCCCACACGAATGAAATCCCACACAATATATTCTTTCTTAACAAGGCTCTCAGCTTGGGTGACAACGTTGAGGGATCGAGGGACTTGGAACCCAAGATCCCTCTGTTCCTCCACACTGCCCAAGGATCATACCTTTAACCCTGCATTCTGCTTTACAAATTCAACCTTCCAAAATGAATGACTTCACACTTTTCCAGATTGAACTCCATCTGCTACTTCTCAGCCCAGCTCTACATCCTGTCATTGTCTGTTGCAACCTATAACAGCCCTCCACACTATCAACCACTCCACCAACCCTCGTTTCATTGGCAAACTTTCTAACCCACTCTTCCACTCACACATCCAAGTCATTCCTAAACACACAAAGAGATCAGCCCCGGTAACCTCTCCCTGCAGAAAGCCACTCGTCACTGAGCTCCAGGGTGAATGCTTTCCATCTATCATCACCATCTGTCTTCTGTGGGCGAGTAATCCTGTATCCAGACAGACAGGTTCCCCTGTATCCCATGCCTCCGTACTTTCTGAATGAGCCATAAAAGTGTTTTGTCACATTCTCAATAGGTTCAATAAGATTTGTGAGGCATGATCTGCCCCTTACAAAACCATACTATCTCTAATCAAACGATGGTTTTCTACGGAGTCATAAATCCGCTCTCTCAGAGTCCTCTCCAATCATCTGCACACCACGGACAGAAGACTGACAGGTCTGTAATTCCCAGGATTATCCCTATTCCCTTTCCTGAACAAGGGAATAACATTTGCCAACCTCGAATCATCTCGTACGACTCCAGTAGACAGTGAAGATGCAAAGATCATCGCTAAGTGTGCAGCAATCTCGCCGCTCGCTTCCTGTAGTAACTTTGGGTTCATCCAGTCTGGTTCAGTGACTTATCTATCCTTGTGTTTTACAAAATTCTCAGCACATCCTCCTTCTTAACATCCACCTGTTCACATATATCAGCCTGTTTCACGCTGTCCTCACAAATAACAAGGTCCCTCTCAGCAGTGAATACTGAGGCATAGTATTCATTAAGGACCTCCCCTACCTCCTGTGACTCCAGGCACAAGTTCCCTCCACTATCCCTACCCTCACTCTTGTCATCCTCGTCTTCCTCCCATAATTGGAGAATGCCTTACGGTTTTCCTTAATCCTTCCCAACAAAGCTTTTTCATGCCCTCTTCTAGTTGTCCTACGTCCATTCCTCAGTTCCTTCCTGGTATCTCCAGGGATTCACTACAGTGTGGAAACGGGCCATTTGGTCGAACACCTCCATATCAACCCTCCAAACAGTGCAGCACCTAGAACCATCCCACCAACCTAATTCTCTCCATTTGCCCTGACTAATGCGCCGAACCTACACATCCGTGAACTCTATGGGTAATGTAGTATGGTTGTGTCACCTAACATGTACATCCTTGGGCTGTGGGGGGAAAATAGAGCACGTGGAGGAAACCAACGCAGAAACAGGGAGAATGTGCAAACTCCACACAGACTGTCGCCTGAGGCTGGAATCGAAATAGAGTCCGTGGTGCTATGAGGTCACAGTGCTAACCACTGAGCCATCGTGCTGCTCCATGTTACCCTCTAGAAACCTGTCTGATTCTTGCATCCTCAACCTTAAATAAGCTTCCTTCTTCCTCATGGCTAGATGTTCTACATCCCTTTGAACCTTGTTAAATGCTTCGCTAAAGTCCACGTGGACAATGTTCACTGCTCTGCCTTCATCTCTCTCTTGGCCACCTCCTCGAAGAGTCAATCCGGTTTGTGAAACAAGGTCTCCCACTCACAAAGTCATGCTGACCGTCTTGAATCAGCCCTTGCCTTTCCAAATATACATAGCTCCTTTCTTTCAGAATCTCCTCCAACAACTTCCCCAACACTGGGCTCACGGGGCTGTAATTTCCTGGCTTTTCCATCATATCTGTTCACTATCATTCCACCTGCCTTATGGCGACTGCAGGGAGTCATTCCTCAGTAGTGGGTGTTTGAATGGATGTGGAGAGGTTACAGCGACAGGGAGGCCTACAGGGGCTCAAGAATGTTAGAATTAAACAGATTTACATCTGGACAAGAATGTCAGTGGGCCAAAGATGTTTGGGAATTGGAGGAATTTACAATGATAGAGGGAGCTGGGATAGATTCTGGAGATGGGGTAGGGATGAATGTAGGGAGAGGCAGGCAGATTGAGAGGCACAGACAGGGGATGTTTCGGGAGAAGAGTATTGTATATACTAACAGAGTTATGGAAGGTTGTCGTGACTGAAGACGTTTACAGATATAAGAAGGCTTCAAGATTCTGGAGGCTACAGAGATAGGAAGGCAATGGAGAATGCAGGTTACTGGGTTGGAGACAGTTATACAGATAGGGAAGGTTGCACAAACTGAAAGAGGGTCCTGTGCCCGGGAGGGGTTTGGAGTTGGGAACTAAGGTGAAATTTTAAAAGATTAACATCGAAGAATTGGAGAACGATAAGGAGATTACAAATTTGTCCATAGCTAAGGAAGGGTTGTAGGAGCTGGAGAAGATTACATAGGTAGGGACCGATGGAGAGGTTAAAGACACATACATTGACAGGGAGGGTGGTATTGGTAGGAGGAGCTTACAGGGATAAACAGGACAGTCGGGGTTTACAGGGATGAAGGAATTTAGTATCTACTGGAGAAGTTTAGGAATTAGGTTGTTAGGGATTGGAGAACCTGATAAAGACAGAGACAGAGAGAATGGTGTGGACGAGAGGAGATTCCAAACAGAGGAAGGATTATTGGGACTGGAGGATATTACAGAGATCACGAATACAGCATGGGCCAGGATTGATGCCTGTGATCCCCTGTACTGTCTCAGAGAGGACCAGCACAGCAGAGGTGAAAGCAGGACCCTCACAAGCTGGTGGGAATGAAGCCTAGAATATTGCTGCTCCTTGCCCAGCACTATACCTGTGTCCTGTCTTCCAGGTCTGAATACAGAAGGCCACTAACTCCTCCATGTGCTGTTTACTGTGAGTGATCTTACCAGCTGCAGGATTTACTGAAGGCTGCAGATCTCCCTCTCCATCTCGCTCTGGCTGACGAAGCGTCTTCAATGAGGTGATGGATGAGACAGGAGTTAGGAATATCCTGATTAACTGCATGAGACAGAGAAATAGACAGAATGGGAAATTAGATTGATGCAATGAGGATAACTCGTGCAGAGTGGCACAGAGTTCAGCAGAGATCTGGAAAATCCCAGTCTCCATCCCTGGCCTGTGCTGCTGCGGTTCTCTGGTTTGGAGAATTCTGTTGATTCAGGATCTCAGACCAGCAGTAAGAGGGAGAAACACTGACAGAGGCAGCAAATTGACCTACACATCGAGGGATACTACATGGAGAGATACTGGGTGATACTACCAGAGTGCAGGAAGGTATCAGGATCACACAATCGTGTCAGAAGACGTGGTTCTGATGCAGTGGGAACTGCTCCCAGTCCTCAGGAAGGAGTCAGCCATTATATTGGGATAGGCTCCACTGGAACTGTGCCCTTGTCAATCAAATTGCTTTAAAATGACACAGATGAGGAGGGACAGGGCTTAGGATAAAGGAAATTCCCTAATCCAAAGAGAAAGCTTGAAATATTGGAAAAACATGGAGATGTGGCTAAAGACAAACAGGAAGAAACAGGAAGGGACTGAGTTTAACTGAAATTAGGTTTGTGACAGGAAATTGTGGTAAAAATTACTGTTTCTTAATTTGTGATGTCTATCTACTCGCCATCACGGAGACATGGTCACAGGGTTAACACAAAGATGGTCATCAATATTCACAGCCACACAACATTGTGAAAAACCTGAACCAGAAGGGCACCAATATCCTGGGGGGTAGGTTTGCCAGCACTCTTCGGGGGGGTGTTTAAACTAATTTGGCAGGGGGATGGGATACAGACTTGTAGTCCAGCAAGTAGGCTAGCTGTTTGTCAGGATGTCCAAGAATGTAGGGAGGCTGTGAAGAAGGTAGCACTGACAGGGAATACTTGCGGACACAGAGATGGGTTCAAGTGCGTATACTTCAACGCAAGGAGTATCAGAAATAAGGTGGGTGAACTTAAGGAGTGGATCGGTACCTGGGACTACGATGTTGCGGCCATCACGGAAAGGTGATTAGAAGAGGGACAGGAATGGTTGTTGGAGGTTCCTGGTTACAGATGTTTCAGTAAGATTAGGGAGGGTGGTAAAAAAAGGAGGGGGTGGCTTTGCTAATTAGAAATGGTATAACGGCTGCAGAAAGTCAGTTCGAGGGGGATCTGCCTTTGGAGGTAGTATGGGCTGAAGTCAGAAATAGGAAAGGAGCAGTCACCTTGTTGAGTATTTACTATAGGCCCCCCAATAGCAGCAGAGATGTGGAGAAACAGATTGGGAAACAGATTTTGAAAAGATGCAGAAGCCACAGGGTAGTAGTCATGGGCGATTTCAACTTCCCAAATATTGATTGGAAGCTCTTTAGATCAAGTAGATTGGATGGGGTGGTGTTTGCGCAGTGTGTCCAGGAAGCTTTTCTAACTCAGTATGTAGATTGTCCGAACAGAGGGGAGGCCATATTGGATTTGGTACTCGATAATGAACCGGAACAAGTGATGGGCTTGTTCGTGGGTGAACATTTTGGTGATGGTGACCACAATTCTGTGACTTTCACGTTGGTTAGGGAGAGAGATAGGTGCGTGCAACAGGGTAGGTTTTACAATTTAGGGAAGGGTAATTACGATGCTGTAAGACAGGATCTGAGGAGCGTAAGTTGGGAGCATAGGCTGTCAGGGAAGGATGTCGTGGAAATGTGGAACTTTTTCAAGGAACAGATACGACGTGTCCTTGATATGTATGTACCTGTCAAGCAGGAAATAAATGGTCGTGAGATGGAACCTTGGTTGACGAGGGAGGTTGAATGTCTTATAAAGAGGAAGTAGGAGGCTTACATAAGGTTGAGGAAACAGGGTTCAGACAGAGCAATGGAGGGATACAGGATAGCCAGAAGGGACCTGAAGAAAGGGTTAGGAGAGCTAAGAGAGGGCATGAAATACCTTTGGCGGATAAGATCAAGTATAACTCAAGGCATTTTATGCGTATGTGAGAAGCATGAGAATGACGAGAACGAGGGTGGGTCCGATCAAGGACAGTAGTGGGAGACGGTGTGTTGAGTCGGAAGAGATAGGAGAGGTCTTGATTGAGAACTTTTCTTCAGTATTTACGAACGAGAGTGACCGTATTGTTGAAGAGGAGAGTGTGAAACGGACTGATAAGCTAGAGGAGATACTTGTTAGGAAGGAAGATGTGTTGGACATTTTGAACAACTTGAGGATAGACAAGTCCCCCGAGCCTGACGGGATATATTCTAGGATTATGTGGGAAGCAAGAGAGGAAATTTCAGTACCGTTGGCAATGATCTTTTCGTCTTCACTGTCAACGGGGGTGGTACCAGGGGACTGGAGAGTGGCGAATGTTGTGCCCCTGTTCAAAAAAGGGAATAAGGATAACCCCGGGAATTACAGCCCAGTTAGTCTTACTTCTGTGGTAGGCAAAGTAATGGAAAGGGTACTGAGGGATAGGATTTATGAGTATCTGGAAAGACACTGCTTGATTCTGGACAGCCAGCACGAATTTGTGAAGGGTAGGTCTTGCCTTACAAGTCTTATTGAATTCTTTGAGGAGGTGACCAAGCATGTGGATGAAGGTAGAGCAGTGGATGTAGAATACATGGATTTTAGTCAGGCGTTTGATCAGGTTCCCCGTGGTAGGCTTATGCGGAAATTCAGGAGGCATGGGATAGATGAAAATTTGGCCAATTGGATAGAAAACTGGCTAACCGATCGAAGTCAGAGAGTGGTGGTGGATGGCAAATATTCAGCCTGGAGCCCAGTTACAAGTGGAGTTCCGCAGGGATCAGTTCTGGGTCCTCTGCTGTTTGTAATTTTTATTAATGACTTGGATGAGGGAGTCGAAGGGTGGATCAGTAAATTTGCAGATGATACGAAGATTGGTGCAGTTATGGATAGTGAGGAGGGCTGTTGTCGGCTGCAAAGAGATATGATGCAGAGCTGGGCTGAGGAGTGGCAGATGGAGTTCAACCCTGCCAAGTGTGAGGTTGTCCATTTTGGAAAGACAAATAAGAATGCGGAATACAGGGTTAACGGTAGGGTTCTTAGTGAGGTGGAGGAACAGAGGGATCTTGGGGTGTATGTTCATAGATCTTTGAAAGTTGCCACTCAGGTGGATAGAGCTTGTAAGAAGGCCTATGGTGTATTAGCGTTCATTAGCAGAGAGATTGAATTCAAGAGTCATGAAGTGATGTTGCAACTGTACAGGACTTTGGTTAGCCCACATTTGGAGTACTGTGTGCAGTTCTGGTCACCTCACTTTAGGAAAGATGTGGAAGCTTTGGAGAGGGTGCACAGAAGATTTACCAGGATGTTGCCTGGAATGGAGAATAGGTCGTACGAGGATAGGTTGAGAGTGCTAGGCCTTTTCTCGTTGGAACGGCGAAGGATGAAGGGTGACTTGATAGAGGTTTATAAGATGATCAGATGAATAGATAGAGTAGACAGTCAGAAACTTTTTCCCCGGGTGCAACAGAGTTTTACAAAGGGACATAAATTTAAGGTGAAGGGTGGAAGGTATAGGGGAGATGTCAGGGGTGGGTTCTTTACCCAGAGAGTGGCGGGGGCATGGAATGCACTGCCTGTGGGAGTGGTAGAGTCAGAATCCTTGGTGACCTTTATGCGGCAATTGGATAGGTACATGGATGGGTGCTTAAGCTAGGTCAAATGTTCGGCACAACATCGTGGGCCGAAGGGCCTGTTCTGTGCTGTATTGTTCTATGTTCTATGTTCTAAAACCAGACAGAATGGGAAGCAGGATGGGGGAGTCCCACAGTTTGGGATAACAATTGGGATTACCAGGAAAATATGTGGCCTCAGATTATCAAACAACAGGAAACCAAATTCTGAGTAATAAGAGTCAGAACTCAAAACTGGAATGATAGTGTTAAGGCCCTTTCACAGCATTCCATTGTTAGACACTGCATTAACAGGGAATAATTGGAATTTGTAATAAAGGAACTGGGATAATTGTGAGGGAATTCAATCTTCCTATCTCACTATCTCATTGGTGATGGGTCACAGCTGAGGCTGACTCTCTCCCACTCTCAGGGGGAGTCTGTAGGTGGCTGTACAGACTCTGTTACACTTGGGGCAGAAGGTGGCCGTGGGAAGGGGGTGGGTGGGGCGTTGGTGTGACAGCAAGCTTCTTGTGCTGTTTCCTCCTGGGTTCCCATTTTCACCACAGTAAGTCTCAAGGTGCTCGACACCTACCCAATGCTCCTCGCCTACTTTAGAAGATCTTGGCCAAGTAATTCCCAGGATTTACCAGATTTGATTAAGAGATGAAAAAAACGATCAATTCTAAAGTACCCAATGTTTAGAAATGTGGACGCATTTGTTAAAGAGATCGCTAAGGAGTCTCCGAGCAGGAGTGCAGTAGGAAGAGGACACATTGTCAGCGTTTAATCAGGTGATAGTAACAGGGAGAATTAAAGGTGCTGGAGGTGGTGAGAGTGTTGCTGAGAGTGCCCAGGGCCTAAACAGTGTTACAAAACCAGTACGAATTGCTACAGCTGTTTGCTGAGATAGGGAGGGTCATGCACTTCATTGATTCATTCATGACCTGAGAATGTCACCGGTTCGACCAGCATACATTGCCCCACTGCTAATTGCCCAGAGGCAGCTCAGAGTCAGCCATGTTTCTGTGAGTCTGGAGTCACATGTGAGCCAGATCAGGTATGAATGTCAGATGTCCCTCCCTAAAGGACATATGTGAACAAGTTGCACTTTTCCAGATAATTAACAATGCTTATATGCTGGCATCACTAATGTCCTGTACGAATACAACATGACATCCCAACTCCTGCTCTCAATGCTCTCCCCAATGAAGGTAACCTCCTCAAACGCCTGCATCAACAGCCCGTCTACCTGTGACGCCACTTTCAAAGAACTGTCTACCTGCATCCCTGGGTCACTGATCGACAACACTACTCAGGGCCAGAACATTAACTATACAAGTCCAACCTGGTCTGCTTTACCAGAATGCAACATCGTGCATTTCTCCACCTGCTATTCCTAACATCATTGGCCCAGCAGTACTGTTGATCCCATTGTACACTTAGATAACCCTCTCTGCTGTCCACTATTCCATCAATTTCAGTGTCACTCACAAACTTGATAACCATGATTCCTCTTTTCTCATCCAAACCATTTATATAAATGATGCACAACAGTGACCCAGCACCGAACCCCATGGCACACCGTTGGTCATAGGCCTGCAGTTTGAGCAGCAACCCTCTATGAACATGTTCTGTCTCCTACAGTCAATCTGTTTTGTATCCAGTTGGTGAGCGCTCCCTGGTTATGTGTGATCTCAACTTACTAACCAATCTGCCATGCAGAACCTTGTCAAATACCTTGGTAAAGTTCATGTGGACATCGTGTACTGCTCTGCTTTGATCTGTCACTTGTCTACTTCCATTGTCCTTTCTCTCAGAATTTCCTCCATCGACTTACCCACCTCCGCCATCAGTCTCATGGGTCTGTCGTGGCTGTCGATGATAAAAATA
This sequence comes from Chiloscyllium plagiosum, assembly GCF_037043375.1. Taxonomy (NCBI): domain Eukaryota; kingdom Metazoa; phylum Chordata; class Chondrichthyes; order Orectolobiformes; family Hemiscylliidae; genus Chiloscyllium; species Chiloscyllium plagiosum. The sequence goes on from NW_028270189.1 coordinate 35,370,360, forward strand.
TCTCTGCGATGAGCCTTGTAATTTCCTCCCTAGCTTCTCACAAGACGCTGGGATACATCTGATCATATCCCTTGGTTTAATGAACTTTTTTTTGCATTTTAAGACATCCAACACCTCCTATTCTCCAATGTGAACTTTGTTCAAGACATCACTATGTATTTTCCAAAATTCTCGAGCTTCCATACCTTTCTCCATAATAAATCCTGAAACAAAATATTTGTTTCGGATCTTTCCCGTCAGCAGTGATTCCACACAGACAGCCTCATTGACCTTTCAGGGGCTCTATTCTCTCCGTCGTTATAATTTAGCCCTTGTTGAAACTTGTCAAAATGCTTCTGAAAGTTAAAATATCCCCCTACCGCTACTTGCCTCCCCCACCCTTATCTATTCTGCCATTCATGGTCACATCAATCCAACGGCGTTAAAAATATTCCCCTTTTGTAAAATCACGTGTTGCCCAATGTTTCTGAGAGTCTATTTATTGTTTATTGCTGTATCCTTTACAATACTCTCCAGCATGTTCCCGACTTACTGTCAGGCTAACACTGTTTGGTTTCAGACTGACTGCACAAAGGGTTTTGGGAATCCTTGTGAATCAATCTGAAACAGGTAGCTTACAGGGTCAGCAGGTCATAGAGAAGGCAAATCAAATGCTGCCATTTATTACAAAGGGAATGGAGTCTAAAAATAGGGAGGTCTTGCTAAAACGATGCAAGGTACAAGTCAGACCACACCAAGATTATAATGAACAGTATGAGTGCCCTATGGAAAGACATTCTTGTGTTGGAGGCAGGCCAGGGAAGGTTCACTCGGCTGATCCTGGAGATGGCGGGATTTTCCAATGAGAAGAGGTGGAGTAGATTGACCTTGAACCCATTAGGGTTTTGAAGAATGGGAGAGAAATTGAATGAAACATCTAGGATTCTGAGGGGCTTTGACAGGGTGGATGCCGTGAAGTTAGAAACGAGAACAGTACAGCAGAGTAATAGGCCCTTCGGCCCACCATGGCTGTGCTGACCATGTTGCTTTCTGAACTAATATCATCTGCCTGCACATGGTCCATATCCCTCTATTCTCTGCCTGTTCATGTTTCTGTCTAAATGCCACTTCATAACTTTATTCTCACTGCCACCTCTCCCACCTCCTGAGCAGCTTCCACCCTCTCAGTACAGAAAACCAGCTTCATTCATCTCACTTAAAATTTCTCACTCTCACCTTAAACCGATGCGCCCTAGTATTTGATATTTCTACATTGGAAGAAGAATTCCAACTATCCACACTATTCACCTCTCTCCTAATGCTATATAACTGTACCAGGTCACCCCTCAGCCTCCGAGACTCACGCAAAATAATCTAACTATGTCCAAGCTCCTTATAGTGAACACATTCTGATCCAGGCAACATTCTGGTAACCCCCTGTTACACCCTGCCCAAAGTCTCCACATCCTTCCTGTCGTGTGGCGATGAGAACTACATGCAACATTCCAGACATGGCCGAATGAAGTTTCAATCAGTCACAACATGACATGCAAACGTCTGAACTCAATACTGTGACCAATGAAAGGAAGAATACCACACTCTTCCTTTACTACCACATCCTGCTGTGTTTTTATTTTAAGGGAGCTACGGATTTGCATCCAAGGTCATCTGTTTATCAATGTTTATCAATGTTTCCAATTAGTGTTGTTCCCGCTTCCATTTGACTTCATAAATGCATTACTTCACACTTGTCCCGATCAAATTCGGTTTGCCATTTCTGTGCCCAGAGTTCCAGTAGTTCCACTGCTGCAATCTTTAACAATCTTCTTCACTATCTTTAATTCACCTAACTTCCCCTAAACGTTACATGCCTTTCCAAATGTCATCTGCAAAATTCCTTATCAAACTGCTGACCTATTCATCTTAATCACAGAGATAAATTACAAACAGAAATCGCAGCACTGATCCTTGTGAAACTCCATTGGCTACAGACCTCCAATCCGAAATTCACTCCTCCACATTCCTCTGTTTACTATCACCAAGAAAATGTTGTATCCAACTTATCAACCACCATGGATTCCATGGATTGTGGTTTGATCTTCCAGGTCTCCCTTGCTATTTCTCACCTCCACCCAAAGTGACTCTAAATTTTGATTGCCAGATTAAACTGGCTCTCACTGATCCACTGACTGTATCCTTACCTAACAACTGGACCTTGATTGGCGATTTGCTGATGCTGCTGAAACCCTTCAATAATCACATCCTATGCATGGTTATTCGGCAGCCACGTCTCCATAATCATAGTTCGTATCATATCTGTTCACTACACGTAATGCTGTCATTCAATCTGCCTGTTGCAAATGCAGGGCGCGTTTTGCTGAAAGTGGGTCTTTGAGGGATGGAGAGAGATCACAAAGTTAGAGAGACGTTTGGGGGCTGGACAGGGTGAAGGATAGTTACAGGTGCTAGAGAAAGTTCGCAGGTAATAAGATTTATTGTTTGGAGGAAATTACAGAATAGAGCCGATTTGAATAGATTCCAGATAGGGATTTGTGTCGAATTGTGGCTCGTTATAGGGATTACGTTGAGCAGGGTGTAGAATCATTCACAGGATACGAGGATGTGGTACATTTAACAACAGGTAAGAGGGATAGGGATGATGGTATGGACTGGAGAATATTACAGGGATAGGGAAATTGGTATGGCCTCCAGAATATTAAACGGACAGTAAGGATGGTATGCACAGGAGAATGTTACAGGCATAGGGAGTAAGTTGTCGACTGTAGAATTTGACAGAGTTAGGGAGTGTTGTATGGACTAGACAATGTTCCAGGGATAGGGAGGGAGTTATGGACTGGAGAAAGTTAGAGGGAAAGCTGGTTTTAAGCACTGGAAGATATTTCAGTGAGCGTGAGTGTTGTGCATGTACGAAAATATGATAGGGATAGGGAGGTGTGTTGAGACTGGAGGAGGTTACAGTCATAGAAAGGGTTGAGAGAGACTTGAGTCGCTAATGAGCAAAGGATAGGCTGCAGCGTGTGTGGAGCTGTTTACAGGTAGAAAGGAGAATATAATGGCCTCAAAACAGTCACACCAATACATAGGTATATAGGAAATGAAGGATTTAAAGAGATTACACAGACCAGGAGTGTTGTACACAAAGAACAAAGAAAATTTACAGCCCAGGAACAGACCCTTTGCCCTTCAAGCCTGAGCCAGTCCAAATCTACTGTCTAACCTGTCGCCCAATTCCTAAGCATATGTATCCCTTTGCTCCCCACCTACTCATGCATCTATCCAGACACATCTTAAATGAATCTACCGTGCCTGCCTCTACCACCTCTGCTAGCAACGCATTCCTGAAAACCACCACCCTCTGTGTGAAGTACTTGCCGCGTGTCCACCCCTTAAACTTTCCACCTCTCACCTTGAAATCGTGACCTCTTGTTATTGAATCCTTCACCCTGGGAAAAAGCTTGTCTCTATCCACTGTGTCGACACCCTTCATGATTTTGTGATACACAGTGGAGGAGAACACACTGATAGGGATGGTTTTACAGACTAATTAATGTTACAAAATAATGGGGGTTGCAACGGTGAGAGCAGGTTTCAGCAAGTTGGAGGATATAGACCTGAAGAAGGTTACACACATAGCAATAGATTTAGGGTCTGGTGGGGGCTACACAGTAAAGGAGTTGGAGTGACTAGAGACATTTAGACAGATAGGGAGAGTACTTGTGGTCGGCAGAACTCACAAAAACAGGGAGGATTGTAGGGTGTGAAGGACATTACAGGAATGAGAAGTGATGTATCAACTTAATGGTGTACATAGGCAGGAAAGTTTGGAAGGTTTGGAGCAGCTCATCATGATAGAGAGGCGCATGGAGAAATGAGATGTTATACAATTCCGGAAGTTTGAATTTACTGCAAGCAGTCCGAGACCATGGCAGTGTTGTAAGGTCTGGTGGAGGTTGCACCGTTTGGGAGGATTACAGGGACTTGATGATGTTGTACATGGAAGTAGGGTTGTCAGGACTGAAGCTGGGAACAGAGATAGAGAGTACAGCAGGTGATTACAGAGATATATAGGGTAGTGGTCTCTGGTGGAGGTTCCATGTTGATGGCTGTTTTGTGGAACTGCAGGACCTTGCAGATATTGACAGATTTGAAGGGGCTGGAGTGGTATACAGAGGCATGGAGAAATGTAGTGACTGGAGAATACAGAGATGGTGAGGGCTGTAGGAGATGGAATAATTTGATTGGACTGGAGAAGCTGGAGGGGTTCATACACACAAGGAGGATTGTAGGAGTGTGAGGAGTTTACAGAGATAGGGAGGTTGGAGCATTCTCAGGACTTATTGGTTTGGAGCACTGTCCAGACTGAGGGAGGTTTCAGAATGAGGGAGGGGTAGAGCAAAAGGAAACAGTCGCAGAGAATAGAGGAACATAATCATGTCACTTCGGTGCTGTGTCACTGACGGTCATCAGGAGGACAGTTGTCATTAAAATGTACAGATCCTCAGGAAAATGGGCAGGGTGGATGCTGAAAGGATGCCCACTTCCCCTTATGGGAGAGAGACAAACAAGCAGAAATGTTTGACCAAAATGGAGAGTGTGGGCGTTATCATATTTCTCAGTGGCCCAAACCTACTTCCATACAGATCAAAGCAAGGCAATGCAATAACAAAGAGCAAGGTCGTTTGGGGCTGCAGGAGATACGAGACGAAGGCCAGGTTGGAAGGGCTGGACAGCGTGAGAGAGAAGGGAGTGTTCAACAGCTGGAAGGGTTTACAGGGTGTGGACACTGTCAGGACTGGAGAACATGACACGCTCACTCATGAGAGGGAGGTAACGATATGGTACAAGGTCAAACACAGCAGGAGGATCCCAAGCTCCATACCTGTTATTTACTCAAGGAACTGCTCTCACCCAGTCTGGTGCCACGGCCCACATACAAACACCATGAGGTTTCCCAGCTCCTGGTGCTCAGGGCCCAGTGCACTCACCCCCTTACGGGGTCGGTGAGGTTTTTACACAGTTATACATTCTCCTAGCCGACATAAACTGGTAAATACACACTCTCCCATGAAAAGACCATCTGCACTCAGATTCCCTGGTTACACAATCATCTGAGTGGCAGTCTGCAGAAAACAACAGAAAAAAACAAAATCCCATTGCATGGGTCAGGATTAAAGGTAAAAATTTCATTTTCTCAAAATGGAAACTTCCCAATCCTGCATCTCACGCAACTGCCACTTAAAAATATTAAAATAAAGAACATTCCAAATGAAGGCTTCCATGAGGTGAGCTCTGTCAGTTACATAGATCAGGAGGTTACCAGATGCACGGAGAGTGCTGTGTACCAGAGCCGCACCAGGTCAGTGTCAGGCACACAGGCAGAATGGGTAAATAGATTCACATCTTAACTCACATCTCCCAGCCTGGGAATCTAAAACTGTGCCCAGAAATTCTGGTAAAGATGTTCAGAATAAGGACATTACGATCAGTCCAATGGTTCAGTCAAAAAAGATCTGTGGTTCAAATTGTAACATTCTTCAGGTTCCACAACCCATTCTCGATCCCATCCTGCAGGTTCTATGAATCATGCTATCTCTAACCTCCTGCAGGATCCACGTCCCTTCTTACATTAGTACCACCCTCCAGGTTTGGCAGCCCGTCCTACCTCTATAACATGGACTGGACTCTACAAATCTTCCATCCTCTGCGGTGTTCCCCAGAAAGGCACTGGAACAAGTTGGATGTTATGGAGAAAGAGCGATATCAGGACTGGAGGGTTTTGCAGATATTAGGAACATTGCAGTGACTAAAAGAGGCTTCGGTAATTTTGAGGGTTGATGCTCATAAAGGAGGTCAGAGAGCTAAGGAGAATTGGAGGGACTTGAAGAAGTTTCACAGTTTGAGTGTTGTTGGGACTGGAGGAATTTACCAAATAGGGCGGGTTTAAAACTGGAGGATTCTGCAGAAAACCTTCATAGGTTAGAGTAGGACAGAAGATTAGCACAACATCGTGGGCTGAAGTGCCTGCACTCTGCTGTACTGTTCCATGTTCTAAATAGGGAGGGTTACAACGGCAGGAAGAGATTTAAGAAAGCTGGAGAGGATGGGATCTGAAGGAAGAGACACAAATAGGAAGGGTTGCTAGGATTGTCGGAGCCTACAGAGACAGCAATGGTCTGATCTGGAGCAGATGGCCCAGACTGGGAGGGTTGTGGGGACTGGAGGTGGTTTCGCAGGAAGGGAAGGCCATAAAGCCACAGGGTGCTACAAAAATGTGGAGAGCTAGAGGGCCTTCAGCGGTTTCATGGAGATGGGCAAGTTGGGAGGATGGATCACTTTACAGGGATAAGGATGTTGTTAGGTTGGGGAGATTTACACAGATAGGGAGTGCTTAGGGAACGGAGCAGATGACAGAGGTAAAGACGTTTGTACAGACTGGAAGAATATACAGACATATGGAGGGTAGTCGTGACAGTAGATGTTTATAGATACAGGAAGGCTGTGCAGGTTATATCAACATGGAGGATGTGGAATCGGACAGATTTTTCAGGAGATAACGAGCAATTTTGGTTGGAGACAGTTTCACAGATAAAGGAGCATTAGTAATCCCTTACAATTTGGTCAAAGTGGGAAAGGTTGTAGGGGAGGATGACGTTTACACAGAGAGGGTTGTAAGAGCTGGAGAAGGTTACAGAGATGGGTGGATAGATAGAGAGACTGGAGGAGCTTGTATTGACAGGGTGTGTGCTGGCGACGGTTGGATGTCACACAGATAGGGAATCTTATAGGAGCTGGATTGGGAGAGTCACAGGCATTGGAGCGGGTTCTACAGATCGGAATGCTGCAGGGACCTGAGAGGATTGTAGGGTCTTCACAGATTGATTGTGTCAATCAGTCTGGTGAGCTAGGTAAGGTAGATTCGGAAAGCTTAAATCCAATGTATACCATCTTCATTTTCCAGACCAGAACTTCAATATCCCTCATAAGTCACGAATCCCTAAACCTGCCAGCTTTTCCCTTCACTCTAACAGGGAAATGTTTGTCCTGGATTCTTAATATCACACTTTTAAAAGGCTCCCATTTGCAATCATTCATTTTCCTTCAAACAGACTCACCCAGTTGACGGCAGCATGATGTGGAGGAGCTGGTGGTGACTGGGACGGGCAAAGTTAAAAATCACACAACACCAGCTTCCAGTCCAGCAGGTTTATTCGGAGGCACTAGGTTTCAGAGCGCTGCTTCATCAGGTGGTTGTGGAGCACAATCATAAGGCACAGAATTTATAGCGGGAGAAAGTGAGGGCTGTAGATGCTGGAGATCAGAGCTGAAAATCTGTTGCTGGAAAAGTGCAGCAGGTCAGGCAGCATCCAGGGAACAGGAGAATCGACGTTTCGGGCATAAGCCTGATTCCTGAAGAAGGGCTTATGCCCGAAACGTCGATTCTCCTGTTCCTTGGATGCTGCCTGACCTGCTGCTCTTTTCTAGCAACACATTTTCAGCACAGAATTTATAGCAACAGGTTTGCAGTGTCATGGAATGTAATACCAAACAAATTTAGTTTAAGTTTTCATATTTTAGTATGATCACCTGCACTTTGAAAGCTGGTGCTGTGAGATAAACCTGTTGGACTATAACCGGGTTTTGTGTTATTTTTAGTTCACCCAATCGATGTCTGCTCGATCCTGCCTAATGGCCCCAAACCTGGCCCTACTCCAGTTTCATACCTTAATCTGTGGACCTGTCTGATCCTTTTCCATAACTATGTTAAAACTAAGACAGTTGTGGTCACTGGACCCAAAGTGCTCTCTGACTGACACTTCAGTCACTTGCCCGACCACGTTTTCTGAGGGGACGTTCAGTCTTGCACCCGCCTGAGTAGAGTTAGGCCTTGTTAAAGCTACAATTTGCTTTAGGAAACTTTCTTGGACACATTTGGCAAACTGCACTCCGACCGGGTCTTTTACTCTCTGGGTCGCTCAGTCAATACTGGGAAAATTAAATTCTCCAACCAATACTACTCTATTATTCCGACAAGTATCTCCAATCTCTCTATACATCAGTTCCTCGAGTACCTGCTGGCTATTTGGGGGTCTATAATACCATCCCAACAGAGTGACCACCCCTGTTTTGTTTCTAAATTCTAAGCATGTGGCCTCATTTGATGACTCTTTAAGAATATCCTCTCTAATCACTGTTGTTATGTCCTCCCTTATCAAAAGGACAACTCCCCTCCTCACTTACTTGTCCTTCTGTCACGCCTGTAGTTTCTTAATCCTGGAACACAGAGCTGCCAGTCCGGCCCTTCTCTCAGCCATGTTTCAGTTATGGCTATAATATCCCAGTCCCCAGAGCCAATCCATGCTCTGAGCTCATCTACCTCACCAGTCAAGCCTCATGCATTGAAATAAATGAAATTTAAACCTGAAGTCTTTTCCCTCCCTCGTCTGTGCCCCTGGACGTCCTGAGTAGGAAAGTTGCTCTCGATGGTGAATGTATTTTCCGCTGACTTTTCGATGTTCCCTCTCTTAGTCAGAGTCCCAACCTCCTGCCAACCCAGTTTAAACCTTCCAGGGTAACTTGAGCAAATCTCCCTGCAGTAATACTGGTGCCCCTCTGGTTCAAGTCTAACCCATCCACCCCAATTCCCCCCCCCCTTATACAGGTCACCTCTACCCCAGAAGAGATCCCAATGATTCAAGAACTGAAAACCCTGCCCCCGCCAACAGCTCCTCAGGCATACATCCACCCCCCGGCCTATCTTTCTATGTCTATCCACACTGGGGCATGTGGCACTAGGAGTAATCTAGAGATCACTGCCCTTGAGGTCGTGCTTTTTAACTTCTTACCTAACGCCTGATACTCATTTCATAGGATCCGATCCCATTGTGTTCATGAAGAGGGAGTAGTGAAGGCAGCAAGTCAAGCGAATACAGATCAAGCGATATCGTGAGTTTGATGAAGAAAACATAGTGCAATAAAACCAGGTGAAGCCATTCACAAGGATAGGGAGTGCAACGGGGTCCTTAGAAATGGCTGTGAAAAATCCTTGTCAGATACTATGAAGGAAAAGCCACAAGGTACTTTGTCAGAATAGTTAGAATAAAAGGGTAACTGAGGAAAGGGTGAGGCCGAATAGAAAGCAAAGAAACAATCTGTGCATGGAGCCAGAGGAAGTGGGTGAGGTCTTCAATGAATACTTCCCATCTGTATTCATGCAGGAGAAAGGCATTGTAGCCGGGGATTTCAGACGGGAAGGTGAGGTTCTATAACATGTTAAGACCAATAAGGAGGAGTTACTAAATATTTTCAAAGGCATAAAAAGGTGGAGAACTCCCCAGTGTCCAGTGAATGTATCCCAGGCTGCTATGGGAAGTAAGAGAGGAGATTGATGGGCCCTGGTGGATATGTTTAATGCTTTGCTGGCAACAGGTGAAGTGTCGAATGACTGGAGGATCGCTAATGTGGTTCATTTGTTCAAGAAGGGCAGCAGGGATAGGCCAGGTAATTATAGAGCAGATAGTCTGACAGCAGGAGGGAGGGAAATTATTGGATACCACCCTGAGGATGAATCGATACTTGCAATTGCAAGGATCAACTCGGATTAGTCATCACGGATTTGATAAAGGAAGATACTGTCGGAGGAATTCAGTTTAGTTTTTTTAAAATGGTGTCTAAAAATACCGAAGGGGGCCGTGCAGATGATGTGGGTTACATGGAGTCATTAAGGCCTTTGACAAGTTCCCACATGGAAGGCTGGTCCAAAACGAAAGAGCCCATGGGATCCAAGACAAGTTGGTAATTTGGATACAAAATTGGTGGATAATCTTTTTCGTGTTTTAAATTGTTTCATCAGCGGGTGTACCACAGGGATCTGTGCAGGAACGATCGCTGGTTATTCTGTGGAATAATGACTCTGAAGTGAAAGCAGAAGATATCTTTAGTCGGTTTGCAAATGACATGAAAGGTGAAGATGTTGTTCAGAGTGAGGGGGATGGTCTCAGGCTACAGTCTGATGACGATCAGATGATAATCTGAGCAGAGTTTAGTTCTGATCAATGTGAGGTCATATCCTGTGGGAGGTACGATAAGCGAAGGACAGACATAATGAGTGTTCGGACCTTGTGGAGTGCTGAGGAACACAGGGACCTGAGTGGACAACCCAAAGATCCCTGAAGGTGTCAGCACAGGTGGACCGGGTGGGGAAGACACCTGAACTGGGAGCGGGAGGGACCCACATCCTGATGGGGTGAATTGCTGGAGCTGCTAGATAGGATATAATATAATCTGGCAGGGTGCTGTATCTTAAACAGTCGTAAGGTCAGAAAGAAGACTGAGGCTGGTACACAAGTTAAAGAGAGCCATTTCGAGAGATAAGGCAGGCAAGAATATAGCAGGGAATGGGGGAAAACTGATGATTAAACTGCATTTATTTCAATGCAAGGAGCCTGACAGCTAAGGAAGGTGAAATTAGGGCATGGATTGGAACATGAAACTGGGATATTAGTTATTGCAGAAACACAGCTGAGGGAGGAGCAGGACTGGCAGCTCATTGTTTCAAGGTAGAGACACCACAGGAAGCATTGAATATGAGGCAAGAGAGGACGCGTGGTGATGTGTTTTGATTGCATGACTCATTCCAGCAGTACTTAGAGAGGATATTTCTGTGGGATCAACCATTGAAGCTATGTTAGTGGAACTGAGAAATAAGAATGGGTCATCACTTCGATTTGATTGTCCTACTAATCCCTAATAACTAATCCCTATCCCCTGAGGAACAAATATGTCGGGAAATCTCAAATGTCAATCATAATAATAGGGCTGTTATGGTAGGGGTTTTTTAACTTTCCACCTTAAAACAGGACTGCCAGTGTCCAGCGTTTGCAAGGGAGGAATTTGGTAATTGATTTCCAGAAAACTTGCAATCAATATATAAATGGCCTGAAAACAGAATTGGGCAAAACCTGACCTCCCTTTGGGAAACAAGGTCGGGAAAGGGACTGAGGTGTTAGTGGGAAAGCATTTTGCCAAAGTGACCACAGTTCTAGTAGTTTGGAAACAGCTATGGAAGAGTACAAGCCTGGTCCACAAGTTCAAATTATAAAATGGGGCTAGCCCAATCTTGATCGCATTAACCAGGACCTTTCAAAATGTGATTGCAGAGTCTATTTACAGGGAAAGGGAAGTCTGGCAAGTGAGAATATTTTAAAAGTGAGTTAAATTGAGCGATCAGCGCCAGCATGTTCCTGTTTGTGTGCAGGTCAATGCTGACAGCATTCGGAAACACTGGCTGTCTATTGAGGGTCTGGTCAAGGAAAAGGGGGCACATGTCAGGTATAGCCAGCTGGATCAAGGGAATCCCGGAGGATCACAGGGACTGTAGGATGGACATCAGGAATGTAGAAAGGGGACATGAAATCACCTCGGCAAAGAAGGATGAGTAAAATCCAAAACTGATTTTAGATAATATAGAAACAATAAGAGTAAACGATTAACTCGGGACAAAGTAGGGGCCCTTAAAGATCAATGAAGCCGTCGATGTGCATGACTTTTGGATATGGCTAAGATCCTAAACAACTTGTTCATTCTAGGACTAACTGTGCACCAAGACTGGGGAACTCAGATTACTACGTTTCAACACAATTGGAGTACTCTGTGCAATTCTAGTCTCCCTGCTGTCAGAAGGATGTTGTGAACTTGAAAGGGTTTAGAAAAGATTAATAAGATGTTTCCAGGGTTGTTACTGAAGAGGTTGGGGCTATTTTCCCTGGAGCATCGGAGACTGAGGGGTGAACCTACAGACATTTATATAAACATGTTTATATACATATACACCTTCACCTAACACTATGGGCAATTTAGCATGGCCAATTCACCTAACCTGCACATTTTAGACTTGGGAGGAAACTGGAACACCCGGAGGAAACCCACACAGATACGGAGAGAATGTGCAAACTCCACACAGACAGTTGGCTGAGGCAAGAATTGAAGCCAGGTCTACTGGTACTCTGAGGCAGCAGTGCTAACCACTGTGCCATCGTGCCAGCCCAAGCAGGGGAGTGGAGAAAATCCTGGTAGTTATAGACTTGTGAGCCTTACTTTGATTCTGGGTAAACTGTTGGAAAGGCTTGTAGGGGATAGGATTTATAATCATCTGGAGATGAGTGAGTTGATTAGGGATAGTCAAAATGGTTTTGTGAGGGGCAGGTCGTGCTCTCACAAACCTTATTGAGTTCTTTAAGAAGGTGAACAAAGAGATAGATGAGAATAAAGCAGTTGATGTGGTGAACATGTATTTCAGTAAGGCGTTTGTTAAGGTTTCCCATGGTAGGCTATTGCCAATAATACGGAGGCATGGGATTGTGGGTGATTTGGCAGTTTGGATCAGAAATTGGTGCACTGAAAGAAGGCAGAGGGTAGTGGTTGATGGGAAATATCGATCCTGGAGTTCTGTTACTGGTGGGTACTTCCAGGATGTGTTTTGGATACACTGTTGCTGTCAATTATATAAATGGCCTGAATGAGGGCATTGAAGGATGGGTTAGTAAATTTGCGGAAGATATCAAGGTCGGTAGAGTTGTGGATAGTGACGAAGGGTGTTGTAGGTTACAGAAAGGCTTAGATAAGCTGCACAGCTGGACTGAAAGTTTGCAAATGGAAAGGTGTGAGGCGATTCACTCTGGAGGGAGTAACAGGAACACAGGGTTCTGAGATAATGGTAAGATTGTTGGTAGTGTAGATGAACAGAGAGATCTCTATGTCCATGTACAGAGATCATTAAAAGTTTCCACTCAGGTTTATGGGTTTTTTAAGAAGGCATTCAGTGTGTGAGCTTGTCTTGGTAGAGGGATTGAGTTTCTGAACCATTAGATCATGCTGCAGCTGTACAAACTTCTGAGTGTGGCCACATTTGTTCACACTGCATTACCGGATGGATGTGTAAGTTTAGAAATGATTCAGAGGAGATTTACTAGGAAGTTACCTGGTATGGAGGGAAGGTCTTATGAGGAAAGGCTGAGGGACTTTAAGGTGTTTTTGTTCAAAAGAATGTGTTTGAGGTCAATTAATTGAGACATATAAGATAATCAGCAGGTGAGAGGAGTTGGACAGTGAGAGCCTTTTCTCTTGGATGGCGATGCCTACCACAAGGGGAGATAGCTTTACATTGAGGTAGATATTAACATGAATAAATAGATATGGGACAGATGCCAGAGGTAGGTTTTTTTACTCAGATTAGTCGTGGCATGGAATGCATTGCCTGCAACAGTGGTAGCCTCGCCAACTTTAAGGTCATTTAAACGGTCATTGGATAGACATATGGACAAGAGTTGGAATAGTGTTGGTTACTTGGGCTTCAGATTGGTTCCACACGTTGGTGCAAAATCGAAAGCCGAAGGGTCTGTAATGCGCTGTCATGTTCTGTGTTCCAGTGAGCAAAAATATGAGAAGGGAGAGGAAAGACTTAAAAGCGATTTTAGGAGAAAAGTTTCCACACAGAGGATGGTGCAGTTATGGAATAAACTTTCAGGGAAAGTGGTAGAGAAATGTTCAATTTGGGGGGAGGAGAAGTTTGAAGGGATACGGGTCAAATGCAGGGAAACGCGACTCATTCATGGACTCTGGTCAGCATGGACTAGTTTGGTTGAAGGAAAGGTTTCCGTGCTGCATGGCTCGGTCTCCAGTTATTGGAGGAGGAGACTACCGAGATAAGGAATGTTGTGGACACTGAAGCAATTTACAGCGATAGTGACGGTAGTCTGGAATTCAGTACATTTCAAATATGTGGAGGGACAATCGGGCTAGGAGGTTACAGAGATAGGAACTGTTATAGGAGTTACAAATTATTGAAGACACTGGTGAATAAGCCATGCCATAGATACAGTGTTGCAGATTAGTGAGTCTTAGTACAACAGAACTTACAGCAGGAGTAGTGATTGAGCGTGTGGTATGTGTGAACTGTGCTCCCCATCTAGCACTGTATCTGTGTCATGTCCTGTTAGCCGATATTTGGAGCGCTCTCATTGCTCTCTGCTCTGTGCACTGTGAGTGATCTTACCTCACTGCAGGATTTATTGAAGGCTCCAGGTCTCCCTACCCTTTGTCTCTCTGGCTGACCAACCATCTTCAATGTGGTGATGGACGAGACACCCAGCAGCTGGGAAGTCTACTGAGTCAGGACCTTCCTGAGTACCTACAGGAGACAGAGAGATAGACAGAATGGGAAATTACACTGATACATTGACGATTAAAAATGGCACTGTGTACCACCACAGAGACTTGGAGAATCCCAGTCTCCATCCCTGGAGTGGAGAATTCTGTTGGCTCAGGATCTGGTGTAGCTTCAATAGAGAGAGAGCGAGAGAGAGAGCGAGAGAGAGAGAGCGAGAGAGAGAGCGAGAGAGAGAGAGCGAGCGAGAGCGAGAGCGAGAGAGCGAGCGAGAGCGAGAGAGCGAGCGAGAGCGAGAGCGAGAGAGAAAGTAAGTGAGAGAGAGAGAAAGAAAGAGAGAGCGAGAGAGAGCAAGCGAGAGAGAGCAAGCGAGAGAGAGAGAGCGAGAGCGAGAGAGAGAGCGAGAGCGAGAGCGAGAGCGAGAGCGAGAGCGAGAGCGAGAGCGAGAGCGAGAGAGAGCGAGAGAGAGCGAGAGAGAGCGAGCGAGAGAGAGCGAGAGAGAGCGAGAGAGAGCGAGAGAGAGCGAGAGAGAGCGAGAGAGAGAGCGAGAGAGAGCGAGAGAGAGCGAGAGCGAGAGCGAAAGTAAGTGAGAGAGAGAGAAAGAAAGAGAGAGAGCGCGCGAGAGAGAGAGAGAGAGAGCGAGAGAGAGAGCGAGAGAGAGAGAGAGAGAAAGAGAGAGAGAGAAAGAGCGAAATACTAAGTGATATCACCAGAGTACTGGAAGATATCAGGATCACATAATTGTGTTGGAAGAACAGGTTTCGCTTCATCATGCACTGGTATAACCGGTCAGGAATGAGCAACCTGTGAGCAGGCGAAGTGATGGCTGAGTGGTATTATTGCTAGAGCATGTATCCCAAACCTCAGCTAATGTTCAAGGAGGACGGTTGGAATCCCACCATCTGAAATGGTGGAATTTGAAATCAATAATTTTAAAAATAGTAATTAACAAACCACAAATAAGTATGAGACCATTGCTGATGTACAAAAAACCCAAACACTTGTCCTTTCGAGAAAGACATCTGCCCATCGTCACGTGGTCTGCACGACATCCCCACAGCAAAGTGTTTGCCTCTCAAAGACCCTCTGAAATGGCCGAGCAAGTTACTCAGTTCAAGGGCAGCTAGGGCTGGGCAAGAAAGGCTGGTCAGCCAGAGACACCCACATCCCATGCCTGATTTAATAAATAATCCATTAGGATGGTCCCACTGGAAATGTACTGGGACCAGTGTCCTGGCCGATTATGTCGGTAGGTTTATGGACATGGCTGAAAATGTGTTGCTGGAGAAGCGCAGCAGGTCAGGCAGCATCCAGGGAACAGGAGAATCAATGTTTCAGGAATAAGCCCTTCTTCAGGAATCTTATGCCCGAAACGTCGATTCTCCTGTTCCCTGGATGCTGCCTGACCTGCTGCGCTTCTCCAGCAACACATTTTCAGCTCTGATCTCCAGCATCTGCAGACCTCACTTTCTCCTTATGGACAGGGCTTTCAACTGACAGAGAGGATGCAGGGACAGGCTTCAGGTGAAAGGAGCTTTCTAAATCCAGAGAGAAAACGTGGAGCAGTGGAACAGTATGGGAATGTGGCTGAAGACAAACAGAACGGAACAGGATAGGGCAGAGTTTAACTAAAATTGTACATCAGCGAATAGATTTGTGACAGAAAATTGTGGGAAAGAGTAAGTTGTGTTTTTTTCTGAATGGACAATGTCGCTGTAATAAGGAAGATGGATTTGTGACACAGAGATAAAAGAGATTTAGACAGCTGGGAGACATGAATACAGGATGAACAAAAATACTCAGTGATTCGCAATCTTGTGCAAACTCAGGCAAAACGGACAACACTAACAATAATGGATAACAAAGGCATTACAGAGAAAGCATTTGGCCTCAGATCATGAAGTAGATTCAGTCTGAATGTAAATTCTGGCTACTACTTGCCAAGGACACAAGTAACAGAACAGTTTTAGCAACCGAACAGCTTTTAATTGCTCATCACTTCATTACACAGGAACTCATTGACATTTTTTTAAAAAGGGCATTGTGATAATTTTGCAAAACTTCAATACTTGTATAATCGGGGACAATCACACGGACAACATTGATATTGGAAGAGGATTTCGGACAATTTTTTTTTCAGTGTTTCTTTGAAAACCACATTGTGCAACTGTTAAGGGACATAACTATTGCAGAGGGACCGTGTAATGAAACTTAGTGAATGAGTAATGTCACCTGCAGAGATCCTTCGGGAAATTGTGATAAAGAGCAGTTTAAAGAAATATAAAGTTTTAAAGTGAATCACAGAAAGGACAAGCTACAACTAGAAACAAAAAATAGCCAATTACATGAGTTTGAGAGGAGAACTGACCAAGGTAAACAGGCTAAACAGACTGAAATATGTGGCTGGAAACGAACAGTGGAGAACATTTGAAGGAACAGTGTAAATCACAACAGAAGGTCATTCGATTGAAACAGTAAAAACCTCAGCAAGAAATTCCCACTGATCCCTTACTCAGGACAAAAGGAATCATACAAGGTCATGAGGCTGAGAAGATCACCAAAAAGTACTTAAAATCCTGAAATGAGAGTGTGTTTTAGGAGTAAATGTTAATGCATTGCAATGGGTCTGCTCGCAGGAGGAGGGCTGTGGGAAGGGGAGCCACGGTCAGGGTTCATTGACACGATAGGAACAGGGAGAGGTGAAGGTGCTGGAGGTGGTCAGAGTGTTACAGAGAGAGTGGTCAGGGTGTCACAAAGCCAGGACGGATTGCTACCGCTGGAGGCGTTTGCAGAGGTAGGGAGGGACATAGGTATTTTTATTTATTCATTCATGGGATGTGGGTGTCACTGCCTGGAACAACGTTCTTTGACGCCTCTGCTAATTACCCAGAGGGTAGCTCAGAGTCAGCCATATTGCTGTGGGTCTGGAGTCATATGTCGGCCAGACCAGGTTTGAATATTTGATGTCCTTCCCTCAAGGAGGTTAGTGAACTAGATGAGTTCTTCCTACTGATCAACAATGTTTTAATGGTGGCCCCACCAATGTCTTCTACAGCCACAACATGACATCCCAACTCTTACTCTTAATGCCATCCCCAATGAAGGTAACCACCCCAAACGCCTGCTTCACCAGCCTGTCTACCTGTGACACCACATTCAAAGAACTGTGTACCTGGGTCACTGGGTCACTGACTGACAACACGACCCAGGGCCCGAACATTAACGGTACAAGTCCCACCCTGGTTTGTTTCACCAAAATGGAACACCTCACATTTATTTAATTAAACTCCGTCTGCTATTCTTCAGCTCACTATCCCAGCAGGACTGTTCATCCTGTTGTATCACAGATAACCTTCTTCACTGTCCACTTTACCACCAATGTCAGCGTCACCAAAAAACCTTACTTACCAGGAAACCAATATTCCCATCCAATCCATTTATCCAAATAACAAACAACAGGGGACCCACTACACCGCTGGTCACATTCCTCCAGTCAGAAAAACAACATGTATCCCATCACCCTGTGTCTCCTTCCATCAGGCCAATTTTGTATCCAGTTCCCTCGTTCCTCCTGAATGCCATATCCTTTTTGCAATGAACTGAGCTTATTACCCAGTTTCCCAGACAGAAGATAGAACACAGAACAGTCCAGCCCAAGACCCTTCGGCCATGATTTCATGCCAACCTGTTATCCAACTGTAAGATCAAACTAACCGACATACCCTTCATTTTACTATTATCCATCTGTCTATCCAAGAGTCTATTAAATGTTTCGAAAGTATCTAATTTTACTATCACCATTGGCAGTGCATTCCAACCACCTACCATTCTCTATGCTCTTATCCATCCTCCAATCACCTTAAAATTATGCCGCCTTGTAATAGCCATTTATTCCGTAGGAGGAAATGTCTCTGACTATTCACTCACTCTGTGCCCCGCATCACCTTGTTCACGGAACAGGAGAATCGACATTTCGGGCATAAGACCTTCTTCAGGATTCCTGAAGAAGGGCTTATGCCCGAAACGTCGATTCTCCTGTTCCCTGGATGCTGCCTGACCTGCTGCGCTGTTCCAGCAACACATTTTCAGCTCTGATCTCCAGCATCTGCAGACCTCACTTTCTCCATCACCTTGTTCACCTCTACCAGTTCACCTTACCCCCTTCTTCACTCCCATGAGAAAAGCCTTAGCTCCCTCAAACTTTCTTAGTAAGAACTGCCCTCCATTCCAGGCAGCATTCTGGTACATCTCCTGTGTACACTCTCTAAAACTTGCACATCCTTTCTGTAAACAGGGGACCAGAACTGAACACAATATTCCAAGTGTGGTCTCACCAGGACCCTATAAAGATGCAGTAAAACCTTACGGCTCTTAAAATCAATCCCCTTCTAAGGAAAGCCAACACAACATATGCCTTTTTAACAACCCTACCAACGTGCGTGGCGATTTTGGGGGATCTATGGACACGGACCCCATGGTCTCTCTGTTCCTCCGCACTGCCAAGTATTCTGCCTTTCACCCTGTATTCTGTATTCAAATTCGACCTTCCAGAATGAATCACTTCACACTTTTCCAGATTGGACTCCATCTGCCACTTCCAGCCCAGCTCTGCGTCCTGTCAATGTCCCATTGCAACCTACAACAGCCCTCCACATTCCCCACCACTCTACCAACCTTCACGTGATTGGCAAACTTACTAACCCACTCTACAACATTCACATCCAAGTCATTTACAAAAATCACAAAGAGCAGAGTCCCAGAGCCGATTGTTACAGAACACCACTGGTCACTGAGCTCCAGGCTCAATACTGTCCATCTACTGCCACCCTCTGTCTTCTCTGGGCCATCCAATCCTGTATCCAGACAGACAGATTTCCCTGTATCCCAATCATCCTTTTTTGAATGATCCATCAACGTATTCTGTCATATCCTCAAAGAATTCAATAAGATTTGTGAGGCATGACTTGACCCCTCACAAACCCATGCTGACTGTCACTAATTTAACTATGGTTTTCCAAGTAGTCATAAATCCTGTCTTTAGGGTCCTCGTCAATAATCTGCACACCACAGACATTAGACCAAATCTGTAATCCCCAGAATTCTACCTCCGTAACATGGCCTGGACTCTACAAATCTTCTCTCCTCTGCCATGTTCACCAGAAGGGCACTGGAGGGTGGCACCCGTTACAGAGATAGGGAGGGATATCAGGACAGGACGATTTTGCAGACATTAGGAGGGTTGCAGTACCAAAGGGAGGCTTCAGTAGTTGTGAGGTTTCATGGTGATGAAGGCATTTGAGGAGGGAGGGAGGGAGGATTGTAGGGAAATGAGAGGTTTCACAGTTTAGTTGCTTTGTTAGGACTGTAAGAGATTCCTGAGCTGGGGAGGGTGTAAGCACTGGTGGATATTACATAAACATGTGGTTTTAGTTGCAATGCATGAAGAGGATGCAGAAAACTGGAGAGTATGGAGTCTGAACAAGGTTACACAAATGGGAAGAGTTGGCAGGAGTGCAGGTGTTTACAGAGACAGCAATGGTCTGATCTGGAGCAGAGGACCCAGAGTGGGAGGGACGTGGGGACTGGAGGTGGTTTGACAGGGAGGGAGGACCATAGGCCTCTAGGAGGTTACAGAAATGTGGAGAGCTGTAGGGCTGACGGGTTCATGGAGTTGGGAATGTTGGGAGGGATAGAGAAGTTTACAGGGCTAAGGATGTTTGTAGGACAGGGCTGGATTACACAGACAGTGACTGTTTCAGGGAACTGACCAGATTACAGAGATAAAGAGGTTTGCATCATCTGGCGGAACAAACAGAGATATGGAGGGTTATCGTGACTGAAGATGTTTACAGATATAGGGAGGCTTAGGTTCTAGGGGTTATTTAAACATGGAGGCTGTGGAATCTGGATTGGTTTTTGAGAGATTGGGGTAGCAAGTTTGGTTGGAGACAGTTTCACAGATAAGAGAGCATTGCACAAACAGGAGGAAGTTCCTGCGGTAGGGGAGGTTCGAGTGGAGAGTGATGTTTAAACAGATAGGGGTAAGAGCTGGAGAAGGTTATGGAGATGGGTAAATGGATGGAGATACAGGAGGAGCTCACATTGACAGGGTGGGTGATAGTGTTTCAAGGTGGAGATGCTACAGGAAGGATCGAAGGGGAGGCAAGAGAGGACGTGTGGTGGTGGGGTTTTCATTGCATGAATCATTTCATCAGTACCTAGAGAGGATATTCCTGTAGGATCACCCAGTGACGCTATGTTAGTGGAACTGAGAAATAAGAATGGGTCATCACTCTGACACGATTGTCCTACTGACCACGAATACTCCGTGGCAGACTGAGGAACAAACATATCAGGAGATCTCAAATATCAATCATATTAATAGGGCTGTTATGGTTGGGGTTTTTAAACTTTCCAAACCTAGACTGGGACTGCCAGTGTTCAGTGTTTGCAAGGGAGGAATTTGGTAATTGTGTTCCAGAAAACTCCCAATCAATATGTAAATGGCCTGAAAAGAGAAAGGGGCAAAACCTGACCTCCCCTTGGGAAACAAGGTAGGAAAAGGGACTGAGGTGTGAGTGGGAAAGCATTTTGCCAAAGTGACTCAAGTCTATTAGTTTGAAAATAGCCATGGAAAAGGACAGGGCTGGTCCACAGGTTCAAGTTATAAAATGGGGCCAGACTAATCTTGATAATATTAGCCAGGAACTCTCAAAAGGTGATTGGGAGTCTATTTGCAGGGAAAGGGAAGTCTGGCAAGTGAGAATATTTTAAAACTGAGATAAATTGAGCGATCACCACCAGCATGTTCCTGTTTATGTGCAGGCCAATGCTGACAGCACTAGAAAACATTGGCTGTCTCTTGAGGATCTGGTCAAGGAAAAGGGGGCTCATGTCAGGTATAGCCCGCTGGATCAAGGGAATCCCTAAGGATCACAGGGACTTCAGGAATATACTTTGGGTAGAAATCAGGAATGCAGAAAGGGTACATGAAATAGTCTCAGCAGAGAATGATAAGGAGAATCCAAAAGTGATTGTATAAATATATTAAGAGTAAAAGAGTAACTCGAGACAAAATAGTGTCCCTTAAAGATCAAGGAGACTATTGGTGTGTGGAACCGCAGGATATGGCTAAGACCTTAAACACATTTTTTACTCCAGAACTTATTGTGGACAAAGACTGGGGAACTCAGGGAACAAGAGTAATACGTTAGACCACATTTGGAGTTCTCTGCAATTCCAGTATCCCCGCTATAGGAAGGATGTTGTGAAAGTTGAAAATGTTCAGAAAAGATTAACAAGATGTTGCCAGGATTGTTGCTGAATAAGCTGGGGTTATTTTCCCTGGAGCATCGGAGACTGAGTGGTGATCTGACAGAGGTTTATATAAACATGAGGGGTATGGATTGGGTAAACAGTCAAGGTCTTTTCCCAAGAGTTGGAGAGTCTAAATCTAGAGGACATAGGTTTAAGGTTGAAGGGGAAAGGTTTAAATGGCACTGAAGGGACAGCTCTTTTATGCACACGCTGATGTATGTATGGAATGAGCTGAGAGAGAAAGTAGCAGATACTGATACTATGACAACATTTAAAATGTATCTGGATGGGTATATGAATAATAAGGGTTTAGAGGTACATGGGCCAAATGCTGGTAAATGGGATGGATTTATTTAGATCTTCTGGTCAGCATTGATGAGTTGGACCAAAGGGTCTGTTTCCATGCTGCCCATCTCTAAAAAGAGTGCATGTTATAGAAGAGGTGGTGCTGGAGATTTTACAGGAATGGAAAGCCCCAGGACCTGATTAAGTGTATCACAGGACATTGTGGGATGGTAGGGAAGAAATTGTGGAGCAGCGAGCAAAGCGATTTGTACCATTGATAGCCATGTGTGATGTGCTGGACAGACTGGAGGGTAGTATAGTGGGCAGTGAAGGAGGGTTTTTGAGATTACAAAGGGATCTTGATGAAATGGGTGAATGGGCTGAAAAACTGTAGATGGTATTCAATCTGAATAAATGCGAGGTAGTGCACTTGGTAAAACAAACAAGGGTAGAGCTTATACAATTAATGTTCGGGCCTCAGTTAGTGTTTTAGTGCAGAGGGACCTCCGGGTTCAGGTACATAAATCGTGAAGCTTGCATCACAGGATGGATAAGCCAGTGCTTCGCACGCCTGACTATTGCTCAGTCCATTGAGTGGAGGATTTGGGACGTCATGCTGAGATTGTGCAGACATTTTTGAGGCCTCTTCTGCAATACTCTGTCCAGTTCTGGTCGCCCAGTTATAGGGAGGATATTATAAAGCTGCAGGATGTTCAGCAGAGATTTACCAGGACATTGTTGGACATGATTGGCTTGAGTTCTGAAAAATAGCTGGATAGGCTGAGTCTTTTTTCACTGGAGCCTGGAGTTTGAGATGTGATGTTATAAAAGTTTATTTTAAAAAATGAGATATAGATCGATTGAATGGTAGTTGCCTTTTCCGTAGGATGGGGGAGTCTCAAGAGGAGGGACCACATTTTTAAGGTTAGAAGAGAGAGATGTTAAAAAAAAAGACATGGGGTGTTTTGGTTGTGGAATGATCTTCCTGAGGAATGGTGGACGTGGTTACAATTACAAAGTTGAAAAGACAGAGATAGTAAACAAATATTTTGCATCAGTTTTTGCTGGGGAAAATGATATGGAAGATATAGAATGTAGGGAAATAGATGGTGAAACCTTGCAAAATGTCCATATTACAGAGGAGCAGGTGCTGGATGTCTTGAAATGCATAAAGGTGGATAAATTCCCAGGACCTGATCAGGTGTACCCTCGAACTCTGTGGGAAGTTAGAGAAGTGATTGCTGGGCCTCTTGCTGAGATATTTGTATCATCGATAGTCACAGTTGAGGTGTCGGAAGACTGGAAGAAGTATCAAAGAGGATTGAAGAGGGCTGACCGGTAGATGTGATCTATATGGACTTCAGTAAGGCATTCGACAAGGTTCCCCATGGGAGACTGATTAACAAGATTCTATCTCATGGAATACAGGGAGAACTAGCTATTTGGATACAGAACTGGCTCAAAGGTAGAAGACAGAGGGTGGTGTTGGAGGTTTGCTTATCAGACTGGAGGTCTGTTTCCAGTGGAGTGCCACAAGGATTGGGCCTAAGAATGGTGAATAGCGAAGGGTAAGGGAGTCCAAAACTCGAGAGTACAAACGGGACGTGAGAGAGCAAAGATTTAAAGAGGGAGCTGAGGGGCAACATTATCCACAGAGGATGGTGCACAGACAGAACAGACTGCCAGGGGAACATGGGAGAAACAAGAACAATTACAGCATGGAAAAGACATTTGGGCAGGTACATGGAGGGGAGAAGGTTTGAAGAGCTAAGGGCCAAACGCAGGCAAATGAGACTCATTCATTATAGGAAACATGGAGAGCATTGATGAGTTGTACCACAGGTTCTGTTTCTGTGCTGTATCACTCTGTATCCAGTTAAAGAGGATTACAGTACCGAAATAAAGCATGTTGTAGACGCTGAAGCAATTTATAGCGATAAGGAGGGTAGTCTGGAATGCAGTACATTTCAAATATGTGGAGGACTATCGGGAAGGGAGGTAGTTACAGGGACAGGAACTGTTATAGGAGTTAAAAATTACTGAAGACACTGTTGCACAAGCCATGCCATAGGCACAGAGTTGCAGAGTAGTGAGTCTTAGCACAGTGATGGAGGGAGGACACAGAACAGAAAGATCCCAGGCAGCATTCCCAACCTCTCGTCAGAGGCCTGCTTGCCCCTCTGTTGTCCTGATGCTCACTAAGACAGCACAGGCCTGGATTGATAACTATGCACTCCCCATGCTGTCTCAGTGCAACATAAAATAAAGTAGAGGTGGTGATTGAGTCTGGGGTGTGTCTGTACTGTACTGCGCTCCCCCTCCAGCACTGTATCTATGTCATGTCCTGTTAGCGATGTTTGGAGCCCTCTCATTACTCCCTGCTCTGTGCACTGTGAGTGATCTTACCTCACTGCAGGATTTATTGAAGACTCCACATCGCCCTTCCGTTTGCCTCTCGGGCTGACCAATCATCTTCAATGAGGTGTTGGACGAGACCCCCAGAACTTCCTAAATACCTACAGGAGACAGAGAGATAGACAGAATAGAAAATTAGACTGATGCAGTGAGGGTTACACATGGAGAATGGAAATGAACCCCACAGCTATCTGGAAAGTCCCACTCCATCCCTGGGTTGTGCTGTTGCATTTCTCTGGAGTGGAGAATTCTGTTGCTCAGGATCTGGAGTAACTGGAAGAGCGGGAGGCGCTGACAGAGGCAGCAATTCGACCCACACAGTGAGGGATACCACATGGACAGAGACTGAGTGATATCACCAGAGTGCTGCAAGACTTCAGGATCACACAGTCATGTTGGAAGAATGGGTTTAGCTTCATGATGCTCTAGTATCAGTGCTCAGGGATGAGCAACCAGTGAGCAGGTGAAGTCATGGCCAAGTGGTATTATTGCTAGAACATGTATCCAAAACCTCAGCTAATGTTCAGGGGAAGAGGGTTTGAATCCCACCATCAGAAATGGTGGAGTTTGAAATTAATAATTTTAAAAATAGTAATTAACAATCCATAAATAAATACGAAACCATTGCTGATGTGCAAAAAAACCAAATACTTGTCCTTTAGATAAGGACATCTCCTCACGTGGTCTACACGATGTACTCACAGCAAAGTGTTTGCCTCTCAATTACCCTCTGAAATGGCCGAGCAAGTTACTTAGCTCGAAGGCAGCTAGGGCTGGAAAAGAAAGGCTGGTCAGCCAGAGGCACCCACATCCCATACCCGATTTAATAAATAGTCCATTAGGATGGTCCCACTGGAACTGTACTGGAACCAGTGTCCTGGCCAATCATGTCGGTAGGTTTATGGGACAGGGCTTTAAACTGACACAGAGGATGCTGGGACAGGGTTCAGGTGAAACGAGCTTTCCAAATGCAAAGAGAAAAGGTGAAGTGTGGGAGCAGCGTGGGAATATGACTGAAGACAAGCAGAAAGGAACAGGATGGGACAGAGTTTAACTACACCAGGGAATGTACATCAGGGAATAGGGCTGTGACAGGAAATTATGGAAAATAGTAAATTATGTTTTTTTTGGAATGGATAATGTCTCTTCAATAAGGTAGATTCATTTGTGACACAGAGATAAAAGGGATTTAGACACCAGAGAGACATGCGTACAGGGCGAACAAAAGGTGGGCATAAATATTCAATGGTTCACCACCTTGTGCAAACTCAGGCAAAATGGGCAACGCTAACAATAATGGATAACAAAGGCATTACAGAGAAATCATTTGGCCTCAGATCATGAAGTAGAGTCAGTCTGAATGTAAATTCTGGCTACTACTTTCCAAGGACACAAGCAGCAGAACCGTTTTAGGCCAGCGAACTGCATTCCATTGCTCATCACTGCATTACACAGGAACTCACTGGGATTTTTTAACAAAGGCATTGTGATAATTTTGGAAAACTTCAATATTTCCATAATCTGGGACAGTCACACTGACAATAGTGATATTGGAAGAGGAGTTCAGAAAAAGTTTTTGTCGGTTTTTTTTTGAATAACAAATTGTGCAACTGGCTAGGGACATAGCTATCTCAGAGTGACCGATGTGTGATGAAACTTAGTGGATGAGTAATGTCACCTGGAGAGATCCTCAGGGAAATGGTGATAAAGTGCAGTTTAAAGAAATATAAAGTTTTAAAGTGAACCACAGAAAGGACAAGCTACAACTAGAAACAAAAACAGCCAATTACACGGGTTTGAGATGAGACCTGACCAAGGTAAAGAGGCGAAACAGACTGAAATATGGGCCTGTAAATGAACAGTTTGAAGGAAGAGTAAATCACTCAACAAAAGAACATTCCATCGAAACAGAAAATCTCAGCAAGAAATTCCCTCCGGCCCCTCACTCAGGACAAAATGGATCATATTAGATTATGAGGCTTAGAAGATCACCAAAAAGTACTTAAAATCCTGAAGCGAGAAAATGTTTTTGGAGTAAGTGTTAAAGGGATTGCAAAGGGTCTGCTCGCAGGAGTTGGGCAGTGGGAAGGGGAATCAGTGTAAGGGTTTAATGTCACAAAAGGAACAGGGAGAGGTGAAGGTGCTGGAGGTGGTGAGAGTGTTACAGAGAGTGGACAGGATCTGAACGGTGTTACAAAGCTAGTACGGATTGCTGCAGCCGGAGGTGTTTGCAGAGATAGGGAGGGATACATGTATTTTTATTTATTCATTCATGAGATGTGGGTGTCACTGCTAATTACACAGAGGACAGCTCAGAGTCAGTCATACTGCAATGGGTCTGGAGTCACATATTAGCCAGGCCAGGTTAGAATGTCAGATTTTCTACACAAAAGGAGGTCAGTGAACCAGATGAGTTCTTCCCACTGATCAACAATGCTTTTATGGTGGCCTCACCAATGTCTTGTACAGATACAATATGTCGTCCCAACTCCTACTCTTAATGCTCTGCCCAGTGAAGGAAACCATCCCAAACGCCTTCTTCACCAGCCTGTCTGTGACACCACTTTTAAAGAACTGTTTACCTGGGTCACTGGGTCACTTACTGACAACACGACCCAGGGCTCTAACATTAACTGTACAAGTCCCACCCTGGTTTGTTTCACCAAAATGGAACACTTCACCTTTATCTAATTAAACTCCATCAGCTATTCTTCAGCCCACTATCCCAGCAGTACTGTTCATCCTGTTGTATCATAGATAACCTTCATCACTGTCCAGTTTACCACCAATTTCAGTGTCACCCAAAAAACTTAACTTACTTAACAATATTCCCATCCAAACCATTTATCCAAATAACAAACAACAGGGGACCCACCCCACTGCTGGTCACATGTCGCCAGTCAGAAAGACAATATGTCTCCCATCACCCTCAGTCTCCTACCATCTAGCCCAATTTTCTGTCCAGTTGACTACCTCCTCCTGAACGTCATAACCTTTTACACTGATCTGAGCTTATTACCCAGCTTTCCATACGACACGTAGAACACAGAACAGTACGGAACAAGACCCTTCGGTCATGATGAAATGCCAATCTTTTATCCGACCGTAAGATTAAAAAAAAGTGGCAGATAGAGTTTAATTCAGATAAATGCGAGCTGCGGCATTTTGGGAAAGTAAATTTTAGCAAGACTTACACACTTAATGGTAAGGTCCTAGGGAGTGTTGCTGAACCATGCGACCTTGGGGTTCAGGTTCATACCACCTTGAAAGTGGAGTCGCAGGTAGATAGGATAGTGAAGAAGGTGTTTGGTATGCTTTCGTTTATTGGTCTGAGTATTGAGTACAGGAGTTGGGAGGTCATGCTGCAACTGTACAGCACATTGGTTAGGCCACTGTTGTAATATTGCGTGCAATTCTGGTCTCCTTACTTTTGGAAAGATGTTGGGAAACTTGAAAGCGTTCAGAAAAGATTTACAAGTATGTTGCCAGGGTTGGAGGAGTTGAGCTATAGGGAGGGGCTGAACTGGCTGGGGCGTTTTTCATTGGAGTGTCGGAGGCTGAGGGGTGACCTTACAGAGGTTTACAAAATTATGAAGGGCATGGATAGGGTAAATAGACAAAGTATTTTCCCTGTGGTTGGGAAGTCCATAGGTTTAGGATAAGAGGGGAAAGACATAAAAGAGACCAAAGGGGCAACTTTTTCCACACAGTGTGTGGTACGTGTATGGAATGAGCTGCCAGAAGAAGTGGTGAAGGCTGGTACAATTGCAACATTTAAGAGGTATATGAATATGAAAGGTTTGGAGGGATATGGACCAGGTGCTGGCAGGTGGGATTTGATTGGTTTGGGATATCTGGTCGGCTTGGACGGGTTGGACTGAAGTGTCTGTTTCCATGCTGTACACCTCTATGACTCGAACTTCCGTTCCCTTCATTTTTTTTATCATCCATGTGCCTATCCAGAAGTATATTAAATGTCCCGAATGCATCTAATTTTACTGCCACCGCTGGCAGTGCATTCCACATACACCACTCTATATGTAATGAACCTACCTCTGAGATCTCCCCTTAACCATCTGCTAATCACCGGAAAATTATAACCCCTTGTAATAGCTATTTATGTCAAGGTAAAAAAATCTCTCTATTCACTCTATCTATGACTTTCATCACCTTGTTCACCTCTGCCAAGTCACCCCTCATCCTTCTTCACTTCAACGAGAAAAGCCTTAGCTCCCTCAACCTTTCTTCATAAGACATGCTCTCCAGTACAGGCAGCATCCTGGTAAATCTCCTCTTTACCCTCTCTAAAACTTACACATCCTTCCTGTAATGAAGGGACCAGAACTGAACACAATATTCCAACTGAGGTCTAACCAGGGCTCTATAGAGCTGCAACATAACCTCTCGGCTTTAAAACTCAATCCCCAAACTAATGAAATCCCATACAATATATTCCTTCTTAACAAGCCGATTAGCTTGGGTGGCAACTTTGAGGGAACTATGGATCTGTTCCTCCACACTGCCAAGGATCCTACCATTAACCAGGAATTCTGCATTCAAATTCAATCTTCTAAAATTAACGACTTCACACTTTTCCAGATTGAACTCCATCTGCTACTTCTCAGCGTCTTGTCAATGCCCCATTGCAACCTACAACAGCCCCACACACTATCAACCACTCCACCAACCTTTGTGTCATTGGGAAACTTACGAACCGACTCTTCCATTCACATATTCAACTTATTCATAAAATCACAAAGAGCAGAGGTCCTGTAACCACTCCCTGCAGAAAACCACTGGTCACTGAGCTCCAGGATGAATGGTTTTCTATCTATCATCGCCCTCTGTCTTCTGTGGGCCAGTAATCCCGTATCCAGACAGACAGGTTTCCCTGTATCCCATGCCTCCATATTTTCTGAATGAGCCATAAAGGTGTTTCATCACATTCTAAAAAGATTCAATAAGACTTGTAAGGCATGACCTGCCCCTGACAAAACCATGCTGACTATCTCCAATCAAACTATGGTTTCCCAAAGAATAATAAATCCTATCTCTCAGAGTCCTCTCCAATAATCTGCACACCACAGACATAAGACTGACAGGTGTGCAATTCCCAGGATTATCCCTATTCCCTTTCCTGAACAAGGGAATCATAGTTTCCTGCCTCCAATCATCTGGTCCGACTCCAGTGGACATTGAGGGTGCAAAGGTCATCACCCAGGTGTGCAGCAATCCATTCCCTCGCTTCGTGTAGTAACTTTGGACACATCCAGTCTGGCTCAGTGACTTATATTTTACAAAATTCTCAGTACATTCTCCTTCTTAACATCCACCTGTTCACGTACATCAGCCTGTTTCACACGGCCCTCACAAACGACAAGACCCTTCTCAGCCGTGAATACTGAGACATAGTATTCATTAAGGACCTCCCCTACCTCCTGTGACTCCAGGCACAAGTTCCTTCCACTACCCCAGATTGGCCTTATCCTCACTCATGCCTTGCTCTTGTTCCTCCCATAAGTGGAGAATACCTTATGGTTTTCCTTAATCCTTCCCAACAATGCTTTTTCACATTCCCTTCTAGTTGCCCTAAGTCCATTCCACGGTTCCTTCCTGGTATCTTGAGAGAATCCCTACTGTGTGGAAATGGGCCATTTTGCCCAACACCTCCATACCAACCTTCCAAACAGTATCCAACCCAGCCCCATTCCCCACCCTATTACTCTCCATTTGCCCTGACTAATGCACCACACCTGCACATCCGTGAACACTATGGTTAATTTAGCATGGCTGAGCCACATAATCTGCACATTTTTGGGCTGTGGGGGGAAACCAGAGCACCTGGAGGAAAACCACGCAGACACTGGAAGAATGTGCAAACACCCCACAGACAGTCGCCTGAGGCTGTAATCGAAATGGAGTCCATGGTGCTATGAGGTAGCAGTGCTAACCACTGAGACACCTTGCCACCCAATGCAACTCTCTGGAGCCCTGTCTGATCCTTGCTTCCTCGAACTTAAGTAAACTTCCTCCTTCCTCTTGACTCGATGCTAAAGTCCATGTGGACAACGTTGACTGCTCTGCCTTCATCTATCTTTGGCCACCTCCTCGAAGAGTCAATCCGGTTTGTGCAACATAGTTTTCCACTCACAAAGCCCTGCTGACCATCTCGAATCAGCCCTTGCCTTTGTAAATTTAAGGAGCACCTTTCTCACAGAATCTCCTCCAACAACTTCCCTATCACTGGGGTCACTGAGCTGTAATTTCCTGGCTTTTCCCTGCAGCCCTTAAGTGATGGAACAGCATTAGCCGCCCTCCAGTCTTCCAACACCTCACTGTGTCTGTTGATAATATAAATATTTCTGTTAGAAACACTGCAATCTCTTCCCTCGCTTCTCACAATATTCTAGCACAGATCTAATGAGGATTGATCTACCTTGATTTGTTTTAAGATTCCAGCACTTTCTCTTCTCTGTTGAGGATTCTTTCCAAGACATCACTATTTATTTCCCCACGTTCCCGAGCTTCCATGTCTTTCGCCACAGTAAATTCTGACAACACTATTTTGTCTAATATCTGACTCATCTCCTCTGGTTCCACACATGGGTGACCTTATTTATCTTTAAGGGGGCCTATTCTCTACCAAGTGACTCTTTAGCCCTTATTGAAACTTGCGTAAAGGCTTCTGATAATTCAAATACACCATATCCCCCGTACCACCACACCCTCCTACACCATTACAATTCTGCCACTTATATTCACACCAACAAATTAAATGCAACAGGCTCAAAAACAAATTCTCTTTTAATCAATTGGCTTTCTAAGTGGCCAGTTATTGTGTATTGAAATATCCTTTCTAACAATGTCAGTATGCTCCCGATTTACTGTCAGGCTAACACTATTTGGTTTCAGACTGACAGCAGAAAGGGTTGTGGGAGATCTTGTTTATCAATCTGAAAAAGGTAGCTCACAGGGTCAGCAGGTAATAGAGATGGCAAATAAAATGCTGACATTTATTACAGAGGGAATGGAGTCTAAAATTAGGCAGGTCTAGCTAAAACTATGCAAGGTACAAGTCAGACCCACCTCGAATATCATGAACAGTGTGAGTGCCCGCAGGAAAGATATTTTTGAATTGGAGACAGGTCAGAGAAGGTTCACTCGGCTGATCCTGGGAATGGAGGAACTTTCTAATGAGAAGAGGTGGAGTAGGTTGAGGTTGAACCCATTGAAGTTTAGATAATGAGAGAGAAATGGAATGAAACATCCAAAATTCTGAGGGGGTCTGATCGGGCAGATGCTGGGAAGTTAGAAAATAGAACAGTAGAGCACAGCAACAGGCCCTTCGGCCCACCACGTCTATGCTGTCCAAGATACTATTCTAACTCATACCATCTGCCTGCACATGGTCCATATCCCTCTATTCTCTGCCTGTTCATGTTTCTGTCTAAATCCCACTTCAAAACTTTACTCACATTTCTGCTTCTACGACCTCCCTCTGTAACATCCACTCCACGTAAAAAAAAACTTGCTTCACACATCTCGTTTAAACTTCCTCTTTCTCACCTTAAACCTATGCACTCCAGTATTTGAAACTTACACATTGGAAAAGAGATACTGACTATCTACATTATTTATCCCTGTCCTAACGTTATATCCCTATACTTGGTCACCTGTCAGCCTCTGATACTCTCACGAAACTATCCAACTTTGTTTAATTTCCTCTTAAACCTAACACACCCTTAAAAACCCTAAAACACAGGTAACGTGCTGATAAATCCCTTTTGCACCCCTTCCAAAGCCTCCCCATCCTCCCTATTGTGTGGAGGTGAGAACTGCACACAATACTCCAAATGTGGCCAAACAAACGTCTTATAGAATCACAGCATCAGATGGAAACCACTATACCCAACATTGTGACTGATGAAGGCCAGTGCTCCATTTGCTTTCTTTCCCATCTGAAATACTTCTGTTGCCATTTTCTGGGAGTTACCGACTTGCACCAAGATCCTTCTGTATATCAATATCCCTCAGTATGCTAACGTTCTTATTGAATTTGACATCATCTCACGCTTGTCCAGATTGAACTCAATTTGCCATTTCTGTCTATCTCTCCAACTGTTCTGTAACCTCCTGCAGATGTTAATGAATCAGGGAAACAAGGGTTTTGTGGAAAAGGCAGGAAAGTAGAGTTGAACAGTATCAGATCAACCATGATCTAATTGAAGGACAGAGCATAGTCAATGGGCCAAATGGCTTCATTCCCCTCCTACATCTCATGATCTGAGCACAAATTCATTATATCTTGCATAATATTATGGGTCTCTGCTCACAAAACTCCTTTATAATGGAATTATTGGATATTTATTAGTACACAGCATTTGATCTACAAATATGATGATGTTATAGAAAACCACCTCACATACAATCCAGGATTCTATCCGTTACAGCACTGATACTCATTGCTGTATCAGTCGGCATGGAGTCCACTGTCACACACAGTTACTGTACTGCCCTTGCCATTAGTACATACAGTCCTGACTGTAACCATATTGACATTCCCATCACTGTCTGGTGCTTACAAAAGAATTCCTGCTAATGGTTGCTGCTGCTTGCTTATTCTCAGCTCCACTTTTGATATTCAGATCCACATGACTGTCTCATTAATACATTAACCTCATCCTTCCTTCACAAGTTGTTGGCTTTTTGCCTAGTCTGCCTATTGGGACTAGATTGGGTTGGGATATCTGCTCAGCATGAATGGATTGGACCGAAGGGTTGGTTACCATGCTGCACTCTATAACTCTATCCCAACAACCCTTCAGTATTCACCTCCCAGTCATGGTCATTCTGCAGCTAAATCTCCGGATGACAGTTCCATCATATCTGTTCACTGTCATTCCATCTGCCTTATGGCGAATACAGGGAGTCATTCCTCAGTAGTGGGGGGTTAAACAGATTGGTAGAGGTTACAGAGACAGGGAGGCTTCCAGGGACTCGAGGATCTTAGAGTTAAACAGAGTTACATCTGGTCAAGAATGTCAGCGGGACAAAGGGGTTTGGGGATTGGAGGAATTTACAGAGATAGAGGGAGCTGGATTAGATTCTGGAGATAGGGATAGGGATGGATGTAGGGAGAGGCAGACAGTCGGAGAGGCACAGACGGGGTGTGTTTCCGGGAGAAGTGTATTGTGAATACTAACAGACATATGGAAGATTGTAGTGACTGAAACGTTTACAGTTATAACAAGGCTTCTCGGTTCTGAAGGTTACAGAGATCGGAAGGCAATGGAGAATGCCAGTGTGCTGGGATGGAGACAGTTATACAGATGGGGAGGGTTGCACAAACTGAAGGAGGTTCCTGTGGTCGCGAGGGGTATGGTGTCGGGAATGAGGGTGAAATTTAACAAGATAAAGATCAAAGAATTGGAGAAGGATAAGGAGATTACAAATTTTTCACAGCAAAGGAAGGGTTGTAGGAGCTGGAGAAGATTACATAGATAGGGACCGATGGAGAGGTTAAAGACAAATACATTGACATGGAGGGTGGCATTGGTGGGAGGATCTTACAGGGATAGACAGGACTGTCAGGGTTTACCAGGATGAAGGAATTTAGTATCTACTGCAGAAGTTTAGGAATTAGGGTGTTAGGGATTGGAGAACCTGACAGAGACAGAGAGAATGGTGTGGACTAGAGGAGATTCCAGACAGAGGTAGGATTATCGGGACTGGAGGATATTACAGTGATCACGAACACAGAATGGGCCAGGATTGATGCCTGCGATCCCCTGTGCTGTCGCATCGAGGACCAGTACAGTAGAGGTGAAAGCAGGACCCTCACAAGATGGTGGGAATGAAGCCTAGAATGTTGCTGTTCCTTGCCCAGATCTGTGTCTAAGTCCTGTCTTCCAGGTCTTAATAAAGACATCTCCTCCTTCCACCCTGTGCTGTATACTGTGAGCGATCTTACCGGCTGCAGGATTTACTGAAGGCTCCAGATGTCCCTCTCCATCCCTCTCTGGCTGACCAACCAGCTTTAATGAGGTGATGGATGAGACAGGAGTTAGGAACATCCTGATTACCTGCATGAGACAGAAATAGACAGAATGGGAAATTAGACTGATGCAATGAGGATAACACATGCAGAGTTGCACAGAGTCCAGCAGCGATCTCGAAAATCCCAATCTCCATCCCTTGCCCGTGCTGCTGCATCTCTCTGGAGTGGAGAATTCTGTTGACTCAGGATCTCAGACCATCTGTAAGAGGGAGAAATGCTGACAGAGGCAGCAAATAGACTGACACAGCGAGGGATACCACATGGAGAGATACTGAGTGATATCACATTCTTAGACACTGCATTAACAGGGAATTGTTTGAATTTGTAACAAAGGCACTGGGATAATTGTGAGGGGATTCAACCTTCCTATCTCATCATCTCTTTGGCGGTGGGTCACAGACGAGGCTGACTCTCTCCCACTCCTGGGCGGTGCGGGTCCTGAGTTGACTGTACAGAACGATGTTACCTTTCACAGGTTCTGTTACACTTGGAGCAGAAGGTGGCCATGGGAAGGGGGAGTGGAGCGTTGGTGTGGCAGCACGTTCCTTGTGTTATTTTCTCTTGGATTCTCATTTTCCCCACTGAAAGTCTCGAGGTGCTCGACACCTTCCCAATGCTCATTCCCCACTTCGGACGGTCTTGGCCCAGGACTTAAAGGATTTGATTAAGAGATGAAAAAAAACCTATCAATTCTGAAGAAGCCAACGTTTAGAAGTGTGGACGCATTGGTTAAAGAGATCGCTAGGTAGTCTCCAAGCAGGAGTGCAGTAGGAAGAGGAAACGTCAGCATTTAATCAGATGGTCAGAACAGGGAGAATTGAAGGTGCTGGAGGTGGTGAGAGTGTTACAGAGAGGGGCAAAGGCCTGAACAATGTTACAAAGCCAGTACGAATTGCTGCAGCTAGAGCTGTTTGCAGAGGTAGGGATGGACATCTGTATTTTCATTGATTCATTCATGGCCTGAGGAAGTCACCGGATGGACCAGCATACATTGCCCTCCTGCTAATTGCCCAGAGGCAGCTCAGAGTCAGCCATATTGCTGTGGGACTGGAGTCACATGTGAGCCAGACCAGGTAAGAATGCCAGGTGTCCCTCTCTGAAGGACATACGTGAACAAGTTGATTTTTACCAGATAATCAACAATGCTTAAACAGTGGCCTCACTAATGTCCTGTACAGATACACCATGACATCCCAATTCCTACTCTCAATGCTCTGCCCAATGAAGGGTAACCATCTCAAACGCCTCCTTCACCAGCCTGTCTACCTGTGACGCTACTTTCAAAAAACTGTGTACCTGCGTCCCTGGGTCACTGACAACAGTATCCAGGGCCCGAACATTAATTGTACAAGTCCAGCCTGGTCTGCTTTATCACAATACAACATCTTGCATTTCTCCACCTGTTATTTCTAACCTCACTGGCCCAGCAGTATTGTTGCTCCCTTTGTACTCTTCGATAACCCTCTTCACTGTCCACATTATCACCAATTTCAGTCTCACTCACAAACTTGCTAACCATGGCTTCTGTATTATCATCCAAACTGTTTACATAAATGATGCACAACAGTGACACAGCACCGAACCCCACGGCACACTGTTAGTTACATGCCTGCAGTTTAAGCAGTAACCCTCTATGATCATGCTCCGTCTCCTACCGTCAATCCTGTTTTGTATCCAGTTGGTGAGCGCTCCCTGGCTATGTCTGATCTCAACTTACTAACCAGTCTGCCATGCAGAACCTTGCCAAAGGCCTTGATAAAGTTCATGTGGACATCGTGTACTGCTCTGCTTTGATCTCTCACTTGTCTACCTCCACACTCACATTTGAGGCATGATTTCCCGTGCACAAAGCCATGCTGACGATCGTAAATCTGTCCTTACCTTTCCAAAGGCATGATGATCATTCCCCTCAGAATCTCCTCCAACAACTTACCACCCCTGCATCAGTCTGCCTGGCCTGTAGTGGCTGTTGATGATGCAAATATCTCTGCAAGGGGCCCTGCAATTTTCTCCCTCGCTTCTCACAAGGCGCTGGGATACATCTGATCATGTCCCAAGGTTTTATCTAACTTATTGCATTTTAAGACATCCAGCACCTCCTGTTCTCCTGCACTCTTTTCAAGACATCCATATGTATTTTCCTAAGTTCCCGAGCTTCCATATCTTTCTCCGTAGTAAATCCAAACACAAAATATTTGTTCAGTATCCCACCCATCAGCAGTGATTCCACACAGACAGCCTCATTGACATTTCAGGGGCCCTATTCTCTCCCGAGATAATTTTTAGCCTTGGTTGGAACTTGTCAAAATGCTTCTAAAATTTCAAATATACCTCTACCGCAACTAGCCTCCCTCAACCTTATCTATTTTGCCATTTAAGGTCACACCAAAATATAGAATCCAACAGATTTAAATATATTCCCCTTTTATAAAATCATACATCTCCCATTGTTTCTACACATCCAGTTATCATTTATTGTCATATCCTTTATAACACATTCCAGCACGTTCCCGACTCACTGTCAGGCTAACACCGTTTGGTTTCAGACTGACTGCACAAAGGGTTTTGGGAATCCTTGTGAATCAATCTGAAACAGGTAGCTTACAGGATCAGCAGGTCATAGAGAAGGCAAATCAAATGCTGCCATTTATTACAAAGGGAATGGATTCTAAAAATAAGGAGGTCTTGCTAAAACGATGCAAGGTACATATCAGACCACACCTAGATGATAATGAACAGTATGTGATCTGTAAGGAAAGACATTCTTGTATTGGAGGCAGGCCAGGGAAGGTTCACTCGGCTGATCCTGGAGATGGCGGGATTTTCCAATGAGAAGAGGTGGAGTAGATTGCCCTTGAAACTATTGGGGTTTTGAAGAATGGGAGAGAAATTCAATGAAACGTCCAGGATTCGGAGGGGCTTTGACAGGTTAGATGTCGTTAAGTTAGAAAATCGAAAAGTACAGCAGAGTAATAGGCCCTTCGGCCCACCATGGCTGTGCTGACCATGATGCTATTCTAAACTAATCCCATCTGCCTGCACATGGGCGATATCCCTCTATTCTCTGCCTGTTCATGTTTCTGTCTAAATGCCCTTCAAATGTTTGCTCTCGTTGCCACCTCTCCCACCTCCTGAGCAGCTTCTACCCTCTTGATAAAGACAACTGGCCTCATTCATCTCACTTAAAACTTCTCACTCTCACCTTAAACCGAGGCGCCCTAGTATTTGACATTTCTACATTGGAAGGAGGATTCTGACTATCCACACTATTCACGCCTCTCCTAATGCTATATAACTGTACCCGGTCACACCTTAGTCTCCGATACTCACGCAAAACAATCCAACTGCGTCCAACCTCCTTACAGTAAACACATTCTCATCCAGGCAATATTCTGCCAACCCTCTGTTGCAACCTCCCCAAAACCTCCACATCCTTGTTGTGGTGTGTCGATGAGAACAACACGCAACCTTCCAAACATGGCCGAATGAAGTTTCATTCAGTCACAACATGACATGCAAACCTCTGTACTCAATACTGTGACCAATAAAGGTAAGCCTACCATACTCCTCCTTTACCACCACATCCTACTGTGTTGTTATATTTCGGGTGCTATGGATTTGGATCCAATGTCTCTCTGTTTATCAATGTTTCCAATTAGTCAATTAGTGCACTTCTCTCTTCCATTTGACTTCATAGATGCATCACTTCACACTTGTCCCGATGAAATTCAATTTGCCACATCTCTGCCCAACGTTCCAGCTGATCAACACACTGCTGCAACCTTGAACACTCTTCCTCACTATCCACAATTCCCCTAACTATCCCTAATCATTACATGCCTTTCCAAATGCCGTCTGCAAAATTACCAATCAAACTGCTGACCTTTCCATCTGAATCTCCGATATAAATTACACACAGACACAGCAGCACTGATCCTTGTGAAACACCATTGACCACAGACGTCCAATCAGAATTCACCACTCCACATGCCTCTGTCTACTATCACCAAGAAAATATTGTATCCAACTTACCAACGAGCATGGATTGTGATTTGATCTTCCAGATCCCCCTTGCTATTTGGAAGCTGTCCATTCAAAATGACTCTATATTTTGATTCCAGATTAAATTGGCTGTCTCACTAATGCACTGACTGCATCCTTTCTTCACAACAAAACAGGACCTTGTTTGGTTGTTTGCTGATCCTGCCTAATTCCCTACAACCCCTCAATAATCACATTGCGGTCATGGTCATGCTGCAGCCACACCTCCACAATAACAGTTCAATCATATCTGTTCCCTTCAGTTAATGCTGTCATTCCATCTGCCTTGTTGCAAATGCATGGCGCGTGTCACCGAGAGAGGGCCTTTGAGGGATGGATAGAGGTCACAGAGTGGGAGAGATGTTTGGGGACGCGACAATGTTGCAGGGTTAAACATAGTTACAGTTGCTACAGAGTGTCCACAGGAGAAAACATTTTATTGTTTGGAGGAAGTTAGAGAGATAAAGCGTCTTTGATTAGATTCCAGAGATAGGGATGTATGTAGGGTTGTGGCTCGTTACATGGGCTATGTTGAGCAGGGCGTAGAAACATTCACAGCATTCCAGGATGTGGCACATCTAACAACAGTTATGGGATCTGGAGAATATCACAGTGATAGGGAGGATGGTATGGACTGGAGAATATTACAGGGAAAGGGAGGGTATGGACTGGAGAATGTTGCAAGCACATGGAAGATGATATAAGCTGGAGAATGCTGCAGCAATAGAGAGGAGTATATGGACTGGAGGATGTTGCACGGACAGGGATGAAGTTGTAGACTGGCTACAGTTAGAAGGAGAGATAAATTTATGCACTGGAAGGTATGTCAGAGAGAGTGAGTGGTGTGCATGCTGCAAGATACGACAGGGGTAGGGAAGCTTGTAGAGACTAGAGGAGAGAGTGATAGAGAGTCTTGTGAGAGACCAGATTCACTTATGAGCATAGGATGTGCTACAGTGAGCAAAGCCTTTTGCAGATATAAATGAGGATGCAATGGCCACAAAGCAGTCATACCTATAGATAGGTAAATAGGAACTGAAGGAAATGAAGAGATTACACAGGCTAGGAGTGTTGTATGCAGTGGAGGAGATTAACCTGAAAGGAAAGTTTTAGACACTCAACAATGTTAGGAAATAATGGGAGTTCCAATGGTGATAGCAGGTTTCAACAATTCGGAGGATATAGACCTGAAGGAG
Organism: Chiloscyllium plagiosum; assembly: GCF_037043375.1. NCBI lineage: Eukaryota > Metazoa > Chordata > Chondrichthyes > Orectolobiformes > Hemiscylliidae > Chiloscyllium > Chiloscyllium plagiosum. Next base: position 35,409,832 of record NW_028270189.1, read on the forward strand.
CTTTGACAGATAGCGATGGTACAGTAAAAAGAATTGTAGTGGCTTCTGTTTCATAAGCAATCCATAAGCACTTACAATAGCCTATTTGAAATGTGCATTATCTCTCGACCATTTATCAGACAGCGCTGCAAATATTTCACTGGCTCTGCCTACCAGCTTAGACTGAAATGGCATGACCCAGAAGACCTCGGGCCACTCTACCTGTCTATGCAATTTTTCAAATGAAATACAGAGTTCCTTGACAGTAGAGTCACAGGTAGTTAGGATAGCGAAGAAGGCGCTTGGTGTGCATTCATTTATTGGTCAGAGTATTGAGTACAGAAGTTGGGAGGTCATGTTGCGGCTGTACAAGACAGTGGTTAGGCTACTTTTGGAATGCTGCATGCAACTCTGCTCTACTTCCGATCGGATGGATTTTGTGAAACTTGAAAGGGATCAGAAAAGATTTACATCAATGTTGCCAGGGATGAGCTATAGGGAGAGTTTGAACAGGTGATGTTTGTTTTTCCTGGAGAGTTGGAGGCGGAGGGTGACCTCATAGAGGTTTATAAAATCAAGAGGGGCATGGAAAGGGTAAATAGACAAAGTCTTTCTCCTGGGGTGTGCGAGTCCAGAATTATAGGGTGAGGTTTAGGGTGAGAGTAGAAAATATAAAAGATAAAAAGGGGCAACTTTTTCACACAGAGGATAGTACGTGTTTGGAATGAGCTGCCAGAGGAAGTGGTGGAGGCAAGTACAACTGCAACCGTTAAAAGGCATCTGGATAGGTATATGAATAGGAAGGGTTTCGAGGGAGATGGGCCGGGTGCTAGCAGGTGGGACTGATCTGCAGAATGTGACCATGAATGGGTTATGGAACCTGGAGGATGTTATGATTTGAACCACAGGTAATGTTTGATTGGATCTTTCAGCCAATCTTACAGATGGTCCAATTGCAACACTTAAGAAGCATTTGGATGGATATATGAATAGAAAGGATTTGGAGGGATATAGACCAGGTACTGGCAGGTTGGACTAGATTGGTTGGAATATCCTGTCGACATGGCTCAGTTGGAATGAAGGGTCTGTTTCCATGCTGTACATCTCTATGACTGTAAGATCGGCTGAATTGTCCAATCAAAAACTACCTGTGGTTCAAATCATAATATCCTCCAGGTTCCACAAGCCATCCCCTGTCCCATCCTGCAGGTTCAATGAATCCCGGAACCTCTAACCTTCTGCAAGTCCCACGTCCCTTTCGAAATTTGTACCATCCTCCAGGTTCGGCAGCCCTTCATACCTTGTAACATGGCCCAGACTCTCCAACTCCTCCTTCCTTTGCAATGTTCCCCAGAAGGGCACTGGAGGATGGTGGGGGTTACAGAGATATGGAGCGACATCAGGATGGGAGGATTTTGCAGACATTAGGAATATATGGACTTGAGGAGGTTTCACAATTTATGAGTGTTGTAGGGACTGGAGGAACTTACAAAGATAGGGATAGTTTTAGTTTGGAGGATTCTGCAGAAAACATTTACGTGGTTAAAGGCAGAATTCCTAGCAGCGTGCAGGAACAAAGGGATCCTGTATCCCTCAGGTTACCACCCAAGGTGACAGGCTGTTAAGAAGGCGGATGGTGTGTTGGCTTTCATTAACAGGGGGATTGAGTTTAAGAGATGTGAGATTTTGCTGCAGCTGTACAGAACCCCAGTTAGACCACACTTCGAATACTGTGAACAGTTCTGTTCGCTTCATTATAGGGAGGACGTGGAAGCTTTAAAGACAGTGCAGAGGAGATTGCGCAGGATGCTGCCTGGACTGGATGGCATGCCCATAGAAGGTAGTTTGTGGAAGCTAGGGCTTTTCTGATCACAGCGAAGGAGGAAGAATGGTGACATGATAGAGGTGTACAAGGGAATGAGAGGCATAGATAGAGTGGATAACCAGAGACTACTTCCCATGGCGAAATGGCTATCACAAGGGGACATAAGTTTAAGGTAATTGGCGGAAGGTTTAGCTTAGATATCAGAGGGATATGGGCCAGGTGCTGGCAGGTAGGACCAGATTGGGTTGTGATATCCTGTCGGCATGGAAGGGACTGGTACGTTATTTACACAGAGTGTGGTGCGTGCTTGGAATGGACTGCCAGCCATGGTAGTAGATTCAGACACGTTACAGACATCTAAGCAACTCTTGGATAGGCACATTAATGATAGTAATGTGTAAGGTATGTAGGTTCGTTTCATCTTCAGAGTAGGATAATAGGTCAGCACAATATTGAGGGCTGAAGGGCTTGTACTGGAATGTGCTATTCCATGTTCTAATAGCAAGAGTTATGGTGGCAGCAAGAGGTTTCGGGAAGCGGGAGAGGATGCGATCTGAATGAAGTGACACAAACAGGAGGCAGATGACCAGACTGCAAGAATTGTGGGGACTGGAGGTGCTTTCACAGGGAGGGAGGAGCATAGAGCCACAGGAGGTTACAGAAATGAGGAGAGCTATCGGGCCTACAGGAGTTCATGGAGATGGGGAGGTTGGGAGGAATGGAGCAGTTTACAGGGATAAGGATGTTGGTAGGATGGGGTGTTTTACACAGACAGGAATGTTTCAGGTGAATGGAGCTGAGTACAGAGATAAAGTGGGTTGTACAGATTGGAAAAACAAATAGACGTATGGAGGGTAGTCGTGACTGAAGATGTTTATAGACACAGGAAGGCTTAGGTTCTGCAGGTTATTTAGATAAAGGGGGTGTGGAATCAGACAAATTCTCCAAGTGATAAAGACAGCAACTTTGATTGGAGACAGTTTCACAGATTAGGGAGCATTAGTAACCTCCTCCAGTTTGGTCAGAGTGGGAAGGGTTGTAGGGGAGCGTGATGTTTACACATGTAAGAACTGGAGAATATTATGGAAATGAGTAGATGGATGGAGACACTGGAGGAGCTTACATTGACAGGGTGGGTGCTGGCAATGAAAAGATATCACATAGATAGTGGGTCTTGTAGGAAATGTATTGAAAGAGTCACAGGCATTGGAATTACTTCTGCAGATTGGGAGTATTACAGGGACTGAGAGGATCGTAGGGTCTCCACAGATTGATCATGTCTTTAAGAATATGTAGATACGGAAATCTTAAACCCAACGCATGCAGTCTTCATTTCAAGACCAGAGCCTTATTATACCTCATCAGCCAAGGATCCCTAAACCTGCCAGCTTTTCCCTTTATCCCAATGGGGCATACGGGTCCTGGATTCTTGATACCACACTTTGAACAGCCTCCCATTTGCCAGTTGTTCCTTTTCCTTCAAACAGACTCACCCTCGATTGGAATCATAATATGGAGGTGCCGGTGTCGGACTGGGGGTGGACAAAGTTAAAAATCACCCAACACTCGGTTCCAGTCCAAAAGGTTTATTTGAAAGCCCGAGCTGTCAGAGCACTGCTTCTTCATCAGGTGGTTGTGGAGCACAATCCTAAGGTACAGAATTTATAGCAACATGATGGCAGTGTCATGGAATAGAATATCAAACAAATTTAGTTTAAGCCTTTCATCTGTTACAGTGATGACCAGCGCTTCCAAAGCGAGTTGGATTATAGCTGGGCATTGTGCAATTTTAAATTCACGGCATTGACGCTGGCCAGACCCTGCAGAATGCCCCCAAACCTGGCCCTGTTCCAGTTTTCCTCTTCAATCTGTGGACCTGCTGATCTTTTTCCATAACTATGTTAAAATGAAGACAGTTGTGGGCACTGGACCCGAAGTGCTCTCCGAATGACACTTAGTCACTTGCCCGACCTCGTTTTCTGAGGGGAGGTCCAGTGTTTCACCTGCCTGGGTAGAGTAGGGCCCTCTGCATATTGATTTAGGAACCTTCCTTGGACACATTTGAAAAATTGCCCTCCGTCCAGTTGTTTTTTATACTCGAGGTGGCCCAGTCAATACAGGGAATATTAAAATCTCCAGCCTGCACTCCTCTATTATTCCTATAGTTATCTGCAATCTCTCTACACATCTGCTCCTCTGGTATCTGTTGGGTCTACAACAGTCTACAATACAGTCCCAACAAAGTGACCACCCCTCTCTTTTTTCTAACTTCTAACCATGTGGAATTTTAAATGAATATATGTTTTAAAAATTGGTATTAACAATCCATAAATAAGTATTGATAAAAATCCAAACACTTGACCTTCAGAGAAAGACAACAGTTCACTCTCATGTGGTCTGCACGACATACCCACAGCAAAGTGTTTGCCTCTCAATTACCCTGTGAAATGGGCGAGCCAGCTGCTTAGCTCAAGGGCAGCAAGGGATGGGCAAGAAAGGCTAGTCAGCCACAGACACCCACATCCCATACCTGATTTTTAAAAAATTCCATTCAGATTGGTCCCAGCACAGTTCCAGTGGAACAATGTCCTGGCCAATTACGTTGGTAGATTTATGGACATGGTTTTAAACTGACAGAGAGGATGCAGGGACAGGCTTCAGGTGAAAGGAGCTCTCCAAATCCAAAGAGAAAACGTGAAGCATCAGAGCAGCATGGGAATGTGACCGAAGACAACAGAAAGGAACAGGATGGGACAAAGTTTAACTAAAACTGTAGATCAGCAAATCCATTTGTGACAGGAAATTGTGGGAATGAGTAAATTATGTTTTTTATTAATGGACAAAGTCTCTGCAATGGGGCAGATGGATTTGTGACACAGAGATAAAAGAGATTTAGACACCCGAGAGATGTGGTTACTGGGCGAACAAAAGGTGGAACATAAATATTCAATGTTTCACAGCCTTGTGCAAACTCAGGCAAAATGGGCAACGCTAACAATAATGGGTAAGAAAGACATTATAGAGAAAGTATTTGGTCTCAGATCATGAAGTAGAGTCAGTCTGAATGTAAATTCTGCCTACTACTTGCCAAGGACACAAGCAGCAGAACAGTTTTAGACCACCAAACAGCATTTCATGGCTCGTCACTGCAATAAATAGGAATTCATTGGAATTTTTAATACAGGCATGGTGAACATTTAGTGAAATGTCAATATTCGCAAAGTCTGGGACAATCACACTGACAACAGTGATATTGGAAGAGGAGTTCAGAGAATTTTTTTCAGTGTTTCTTAGAATAACACATTGTGCAACTGGCGAGGGACGTAACTGTCTCAGAGCGACTGTTGTGTGATAAAACATAGTGAATGAGTAATGTCACCTGGAGAGATCCTCTGGGAAATTGTGATAAAGTGCAGTTTAAAGAAATATAAAGTTTTAAAGTGAATCACAGAAAGGACAACTAGAAACAAAAATAGCCAATTACATGGGTTTGAGAGGAGAACTGACCAAGGTAAACAGGCTAAACAGACTGAAATATGTGTCTGGAAATGTACAGTGGAAAACATTTGAAGGAAGAGTGTAAAACACTCAACAAAAGGACATTCCACAGAAAGAGATTAAAACTCAGCAAGAAATCCCCACCAGTCCCTCACTCAGGACAAAATGGATCATATTAGATTATGAGGCTGAGAATATCAGCACAAAGTACTTAAAATCCTGAAGTGAGAGAGAGTTTTAGGAGTAAGTTTTAAAGGGATTGCAAAGGGTCTGCTCGCAGGAGGAGGGCAATGGGAAGGGGAATCATTGTCAGGGTTTATTGACACGATAGGAACAGGGAAAGATGAAGTTGCTGGAGGTAGTGAGAGAGTTACAGAGAGTGGTCAGGGCCTGAACAGTGTTACAAAGCCAGTACGAATTGCTGCAGCTGGAGGGGTTTGCAGAGGTAGGGAGAGACATATGTATTTTTATTTATTCATTCATGGGATGTGGGTGTCACTGCCTGAACCAGCATTCTTGACCCCACGCTAATTATCCAGAGATTGTTGGGGCCCTGGTGGATATATTTAATACTTTGCTGGCCACAGGTGAAGTGCTGAATGACTGGAGGATCGCTAATGTGGTTCCTTTGTTCAAGAAGGGCAGCACGGGTAGGCCAGGTAATTACAGAGCAGATAGTCTAACAGCAGGGGGAGGGATATTATTGGAAACAATTGTGAGGATGAATCAACACTTGCAAAGGTAAGGATCAACTCGGTTTAGTCATCACGGATTTGGCAGAGGAAGATACTGTCTGAGGAATTCAGTTCAGTTTTTTCGAAATGGTGCTTAAGTATATTGATGAGGGCTGTGCAGATGATGTGGTTTACATGGACTTGAATAAGTCCTTTGACAAGATACAAAATGGAAGGCTGGTCCAAAAGGACTGGGTTCCAAGGCAAGTTGGCAAATTGGATGCAAAATTGGTGGATAGAATACTTTCACCAGCAGGTGTACCACAGAGATCTGAGCAGGAACCATTGAACATTAATAACTCAGATGTGAAAGCAGAAGGTATCATTAGTCGGTTTGCAGATGACATGAAAGGTGAGGGTGTTGTTCACAGTGAGGGGGATGGTCTCCGTCTGCAGTCCGATGTCGATTGGATGATAATATGAGCAGAGTTTAGTTCTGATCGAAGTGAGGTAATACTCTGTGGGTGGTACGATAAACGAAAGACAGACATAATGAACGGTAGGTCCTTGCGGAGTACTGAGGAATACAGGGACCTTGGTGGACAAGTCCATGGATCCCTGAAGGTGGCAGCACAGGGAGACAGGGTGGAAAAGGCACCTCAACTGGGAGCGGGAGAAGGACCCATATCCTTATGGGGTGAATTGCTAGAGATGCTTGAGAGGATATAACCTAGTCTGGCAGGGTGTTGGACCTTAAACAGTCGTAAGGCCAGAAAGAAGATAGAGGCTGGTACACGAGTTAAAGACAGCAATTTCAGCAGACAAGGCAGGCAAGAACATAGCATGGAATGGGGGAAAACTGATGATTAAACTACATTTATTTCAATACAAGGGGCCAGACAGCTAAGGAAGATGAAGTCAGGGCATGGATTGGAACATGGGACTGGGATATTATAGTTATTACAGAAACACAGCTGAGGGAGGGGTAGGACTGGCAGTTCATTGATTCAAGGTAGAGATGCTACAGGAAGGGGAGGCAAGAGAGGACGTGTGGTGGTGGGTTTTGATTGCATGAATCATCACAGCAGTACTTAGAGAGGATATTCCTGTGGGATCGCCCAGTGAAGCTGTGTTAGTGGAACAGAGAAATAAGAATGGGTCATCACTTTGATACGACTGTACTGCTGACCCAGAATAATCTGTGGCAGACTGAGGAACAAATATGTCACGACATCTTAAATATCAACCATAATAATAGGGCTGTTATGGTAGGGGTTTTTAAACTTCCCAAACTGAGACTGGGAGTGCCAGTGTTCAGCGTTTGCAAGGGAGGAATTTGGTAATTGTGTTCCAGAAAACTCCCAATCAATATGTAAATGGCCTGAAAAGAGAAAAGGGCAAAACCTGACCTCCACTTGAGAATTAAGGTAGGGAAAGGGACTGAGATGTGAGTGGGAAAGCATTTTGCCAAAGTGCCCACAGTTCTAGTAGTTTGAAAACAGCTTTGGAAAAGGACAGGCCTGGTCCACAAGTGCAAGTTATAAAATGGAGCCTGACCAATCTTGATCGTATTAGCCAGGAACTTTCAAAATGTGATTGGGGAAGGGAATTATTTACAGGGAAAGGGAAGTTTGGCAAGTGAGAATATTTTAAAAGTGAGATAAACTGATCGATCAGCGCCAGCATTTTCCTGTTTGTGTGCAGCTCAATGCTGACAGCATTCAGAAACACTGGCTGTCTACTGAGGGTCTGGTCAAGGAAAAGGGGGCAACATGTCAGGTATAGCCAGCTGGATCAAGGGAATCCCTGAGGATATACAGGGGCTGTAGGAATACACTTTGAGTAGAAAACAGGAATGGAGAAAGGCTACATGAAATAGCATCAACAGAGAAGGAAAGGGGAATCCAAAAGCGATTGTATCAGTATATTAAGAGTGCACAAGTAACTCGGGACAAATAGTGTCCATTAAAGATCAATGAGGCCATCGATGTTTGGAACTGCAGGATATTTGCTGAGATCGTAAACTATTTTTTCACTCCAGAACTTACTGTGGAGAAAGACTGGGGAACTCAGGGAACAAGAGTAATACGTTAGACCACAATTGGAGTACTCTGCAATTCCAGTCTCTCTGCTACAGGAAGGATGTTGCGAAACTTGAAAGGGCTCAGAAAAGATTAACAAGATATTGCCCGGGTTGTTGCTGAATAAGCTGGGGTTACTGTCACTGGAGAATCGGAGACTGAGGGATGACCTTACAGAGGTTTATATAAACATGAGGGGCATGAATAGGGTAAGCATTCAAGGCCTTTTCCCAGAAGTTGGGGAGTCCAAAACTAGAGGGCATAAGTTTAAGGTTAGAGGTGAACGGTTTACAGAGGGACTGAAGGGACAGCTTCTTCACATACATGATGTGTGTATGGAAGGAGCTGAGAGAGAAAGTAATGGAGACTGATACAATTACAACATTTAAAATGTATCTGGATGGGCATCTGAATAGTAAGGGTGTAGACGTATATGGGCCAAATGCTGGAAAAGGAAATGGATTTATTTAGATCTTCTGGGAAGCCTGGACGAGTTGGGGACCGAAGGGTCTGTTTCTATGCTGCATATCACTATGACTTGAAAACAGCGCATGTTATAAAAGAGGTGGTGCTGGAGGTTTTAAACACAAAGCTATGGCAAGTTCCAGAACCTGATTAAGTGTATCATAGGACACTGTGGGATGCTAGGGAAGAAATGGTGTAGCCTCAAGCAAAGGTATATGTACTACTGACAGCCATGTGTGATGGGCTGGCAGGCTGGAGGGTGGCATCATGGACAGTGAAGGATGTTTTCTGAGATTACAAAGGGATCTTGATGAAGAGAGTGAATGGGCTGAAAAACTAGAGATGGAATTCAATACGAGGTAATGCATTTTGTAAAACAAACAAGGGTAGAGCTTATACAATTAATGTTAAGGCTTCGGTTAGTGTTTTAGAGCAGAGGGACCTCTGGGTTCAGCTACATAATTCTTGAAGCTTGCATCACAGGATGGATAAGACAGTGCTTTGCATGCCTGACTATTGCTCAGTCCATTGAGTGGAGGATTTGGGATGTCATGTTGAGATTGCACAGACATTTGTGAGGCCTGTTCTGCAATACTCTGTCCATTTCTGGTTGCCCAGTTAACAGGGAGGATATTATTAAGCTGCAGGGCATTCAGAAGAAATTTATCAGGATATTGCTGGGTATGGAAGGCTTGAGTTCTGAAAAATGGCTGGAGAGGCTGAGTCTTTTTTCACTGGAGCCTGGAGGTTCAGACATGATGCTATAAAGGTTTATGAAAAAATGAGGTATATAGATCAATTTAATGGTAGTTGCCTTTCCCTCAGGATGGGGGAGTCTCAAGAGGAGGGGCCACATTTTTAAGGTTAGAGGAGAGAGATGTTCAAAGAAAAAGATATGGGGCAATTTGCTACACAGAGGATGGTTTGAGTGTGGAATGGACTTCCTGAGAAAGGGGTTGATGTGGGTGCAATTACAACATTTAAAAGATATTTGGATAAACAGGTGAATAGGGAAGGGTTGGAGTGATGTGGGCCAGCAACAGGCAGCTGGGAAGAGTTTAGTTTTAGATTATGGTGGGTATCAGCTGAAGAGTCAGTTTCCATGCTGTATGGCTCTATGACAAGAATATGGTTTTATTCCATTATTGAAGAAAGGATCAGGGCTGGGTCCACTGATGTGCATCATCGACATAAACGATTTGGTTGAAAATAGAGGAGTGATTGTGCGAAAGTTTGTTGATGATCAAATGAATGGTGTCGTGGGCAGTAAATACGGTTATCAAAGGGGATCGTGACCAACTGGGCCAGTGGGCCAAGGAATGAAAGATGGAGTTTAATTCAGCTGTTGGAGTTTGTTAAGACAAACACAGTTAATGGAAGGGCTCTGGCCAGGGTTGAACAGAGAGAGAAAGACCAGGGTGTGCACGTTACATTGTTCCTCGGAAGTGGCATACCAGGTGGACAGGGTGGGGAAAGCGACATTTGGCACATTTGCCAACATTGGCCTGCACTTTATTACATACGTTGGAGATATTTGTAATATTGTCCTAAATATTTCCCTTGGGCAGAGGAGGCCACGGGGTGACCCTAAGAATGGTGAATAACCAAGGGTAGGTGAGTACAAAACTAGAGGGTATAAACGGAGGTGAGAGAGCAAGAATTTAAAGATGGAGCTGAGGGGGAACATTATCCACAGAGGATGGTGCACAGACGGAACGGACAGCCAAGGGCACATGGGAGAAACAAGAACAATTGCAGCATGGAAAAGGGGAGGTATATTGAGAGGAGAAGGATTGATGAGATAAGGGCCAAACGCAGGCAAATGAGACACGTTCAGTTTGGGTAACATGGGCAGCATTGAGGAGTTGGAGAAAGTGAGGTCTGCAGATGCTGGAGATCAGAGCTGAAAATGTGTTGCTGGAAAAGCGCAGCAGGTCAGGCAGCATCCAGGGAACAGGAGAATCGACGTTTCGGGCATACGCCCTTCCTCAGGAATGAGGAAAGATGGTCCAGCAGGCTAAGATAAAAGGTAGGGAGGAGGGACTTGTGGGAGGGGCGTCGGAAATGTGATAGGTGGAAAGAGGTCAAGGTGAGGGTGATAGGTCAGACTGGGGTGGGGTCGGAGAGGACAGGAAGAAGATTGCAGGTTAGGAAGGTGGTGCTGAGTTCGATGGATTTGACTGAGACAAGGTGGGGGGAGGGCAAATGAGGAAACTGGTGAAATCCGAGTTCATCCCTTGTGGTTGGAGGGTTCCTTGGCGGAAGATGAGGCGCTCTTCCTCCAACCGTCGTGTTGTTGTGGTCTGGCGATGGAGGAGTCCAAAGACCTGCATATCCTTGGTGGTGTGGGAGGGGGAGTTGAAGTGTTGAGCCACAGGGTGGTTGGGTTGGTTGGTCCGGGTGTCCCAGAGGTGTTCTCTGAAACGCTCCGCAAGTAGGCGGCCTGTCTCCCCAATATAGAGGAGGCCACATCGGGTGCAGAGGATGCAATAGATGATGTGTGTGGAGGTGCAGGTGAACCTGTGGCGGATATGGAAGTTTCCTTTGGGGCCTTGGAGGGAGGTGAGGGGGGGAGAAAAGCCTCAGCTCTCTCAACCTTTCTTCATAAGACATGCCCTCCAGACCCAGGTCGTATCCTGGTAAATCTCCTCTTTACCCTCTCTAAAGCTTCCACATCCATCCTGTAATGAAGGGATCAAAACTGAACACAATATTCTAATCGGGATCTAAACAGGGCTGTATAGAACTGCAGCATGACCTCATGGCTTTAAAACTCAATCCCCCAGCTAATGAAAGCCAATACAACATATTCTTTCTTAACAACACTACCAGCTTAGTGGCAAATTTGACGGATCTCTGTTCATGAAATCCAAGATCCATCTGTTCCTCCACACTATTCAGTATTCTGCCTTTACCCCTGTATTCTGCATTCAAGTCTCACCTTCCAAAATGCATCACTTCACACTTTTCCAGATTTGACTTCATCTGCCACTTCTCAGCCCAGCTCTACATCCTGTCAATGTCCCATTGCAACCTCCAGCAGACATCCAAACTATTCACACTCCACCAACCTTCGTGTCATTGGCAAACTTACTTACCCGCTCTTCCACTCACACATCCAAGTCATTCATAGAATCACAAAGAACAGAGATTTTTTGACATCTCCCTGCAGAAAACCACTGGTCACTGAGCTCCAGGCTGAATGATTTCAATCTGTCATCACCCTGTCTTCTATGGGCCAGGAATTCTGTATCCAGACATGCAGTTTCCCTGTATCCCATGCTCTGTACTTTCTCAATGAGCCATAAATGTGTTTTGTCACATTCTCAAAGGATTCAACAAGATTTGTGAGGCATGACCTGTCCCTTACAAAGTCATGTTGACTTTCTCTAATCAAACTATGGTTTTCTAAGGAATCATAAACCCTGTATCTCAGAGTCTCCAATAATCTGCACATCACAGACAGAAGACTGACAGGTCTGTGATTCCCAGGATTATCTCTATTCCCTTTCTTGAACAACGCATGGCTGATTCACATAACCTGCACATCTTTGGGCTGTGGGTGGAAACCGGAGCACCTGTCGGAAACCCACACAGACATGGAGAGAATGTGCAAACTCCACGCAGACAGTGGCCTGGGGCTGGATTTGAAATCGCGTCCCTAGTGCTGTGAGGCAGCAGTGCTAACCACTGAGCCACCGTGCTGCCCCATGTAACTCTCTAGAGCCCTGCTTCTGATCCTTGGTTCCTCAAACTTAAGCTAGCTTCCTTCTTCCTCTTGACTAGATGTTCTACATCCCTTGGAACCTTGTCAAATGCTTTGCTGAAGTTCATGTGGACAACGCTGACTGCTCTGCCTTCATCTATCTCTTGGTCAACTCCTCGAAGCGTCAATCCGGTTTGTGAAACACGGTTTCCCACTCACAAAGCCATGCTGACTATCTCTAATCAGCCCTTGCCTTTCCAAATGTACGTAGCTCCTTTCTCTCAGAATCGCCTCCAACAACTTCCCAGCACTGGCTCACGGGGCTGTGATTTCCTGGCTTTTCCCTGCAGACCTTAAGTGATGGAATAGCATTAGCCACCCTCCAGTCTTCCGGTAACTCATTGTGTCTGTTGATAATATAAATATCTCTGTTAGGGACACTGCAATCTCTTCCCTAGCTTCCCATGAATATTCAAGGATAGACCTAATAAGCGACTGAGGATTGATCTACCTTTATTTGTTTTAAGATTCCAGCACTTATTCTTCTCTGTTGAGGATTCTTTCCAAGACATCGCTATTTATTTCCCCAAGTTCCTGAGCTTCCATGTCTTTCTCCACAGTAAATTCTGACAACACGATTTTGTCTAATATCTCACCTACCTCCTGATAGTTAAGGTGCCCTATTCTCTACCAAGTTACTCTTTATCTCTTATTGAAACTTGTGTAAAGGTTTCTGAAAATTCAAATAAACCGTATCCTCGGTACAACCACTCCTACATCCGTATCTATTCTGCTATTTATATTCACACCAATAAAAATAAAATCCAACAGGCTCAAAAACACATTCTCTTTTTCTTAAAAGTGTTTCTAAGGGTCCAGTTCATTGACATATCCTTTCAAACATATTTCAGCTCCCGACTTACTATCAGGCTAACACTGTTTGGTTTCAGACTGGCAGCAGAAAGGGTTATGGGAGTTCGTGTTTATCAATATGGAAAAGGTAGCTTACAGTTTCAACAGGAAATAGATGTTTTGGAAATAAGGAGGGTCGTGGGGACTGAAGGACATTATGGAGAAAGGGAGTGATGTGGGGATTGTATGAGGTTATGCATGTAGAGAATGCAGTGGTGATTGAAGAACATTATGGAGATAGGGAGTGCTGTGGGGCCTGAAAGGGGCCAAAGAGATCTGCAGGGCTGTTGGGCCTGAAGGAGGTTGCAAAGATCAGGATTAGATTAGATTACTTACAGTGTGAAAACAGGCCCTTCGGCCCAACAAGTCCACACCAACACGCCGAAGCGCAACCCACCCATTCCCCTACATTTACCCCTTCACCTAACACTATGGGCAATTTAGCATGGCCAATTCACCTGACCTGCACATCTTTGGACTGTGGGAGGAAACCGGAGCACCCGGAGGAAACCCACGCAGACACGGGGAGAATGTGCAAACTCCATACAGTCAGTCGCCTGAGTTGGGAATTGAACCCGGGTCTCTGGCGCTGTGAAGCAGGAGGATCATGGGGATTGAAGGAGGTTGCTCTGAATGGGAAGTTCGTTGGGTCAGGATGAGATTATGGAGATAGGGAGGGTGGTGGGGCCTTTTGGAGGTTGTGGAGTTAGGGAGGTTTATGGGGAATGATTCAGGTTACATGGATAGGAAGAGTCGTGGGGACTGAAGGAGTTTATGGAGATGGGGAGGACTGTGGGGACTGAAGGAGGTTATATAGATTGTAAGTTTATAGAGAAGCACAGGAAAGAAGAGCAGGTATCGGCCATTTGACCAGAGTCGGTCCCACCATTCAATATGATCACTACTGATCATCTCACCCAGTACAGTATTCCTGCTTTCACACCTTACTCTGATATTATAGTGACTACTGGCATTTCGTGATACAGCGGGCTGTAGTAACTGGGACGGGGGTGGGGGGGGGGGGTGGGTGGGGGGTGTCTTACAGAGATAGGGAGGGTTGTGAAAGCTGGGACAGGTGACAGATACTGGATAGGTTTTAGGAATAGGAGGACTTTACAGGGATTTGGAGGAATGCAGGGATGGGACGTGATAACAATCACAGGGAGGATTTTGGGAGCTCGATCGAGACGGGTACAGCTGAGAACAGAAGTGAGTCAAACATTCAGGACAGGCAGGGACGAGGTAGGACTAATAAATTAAACTAATAAATTAAATTTATTTCAATGCAAGGGGCCTAACAGGGAAGGCAGATTAACTCAGGGCATGGTTAGGAACATGGGACTGGGTTATCATCGTAATTACAGAAACATGGCTCAGTGATGGGCAGGACTGGCAGCTTAATGGTCCAGGAGACAAATGCTACAGGAAGGATAGAAAGGGAGGCAAGAGAGGAGGGGGAGTGACATTTTTGATAAGGGATAGCATTACAGCTGTGCTGAGGGATAATATTCCCAGAAATACATCAAGGGAAGTTATTTGTGTGGAACTGAGAAATAAGAAAGGAAAGATCATCTTATTGGGATTGTATTATAGACCCCCCAATAGTCAGAGGGAAATTGAGAAACAAACTTGTAAGGAGATCTCAACCATCTGTAAGAATAATCGGGTAGGTATGGTAGGGGATTTTAACTTTCCAAACATTGACTGGGACTGCCATAGTGTAAAAGGTTTAGATGGAGAGGAATTTCTTAAGTGTGTACAAGACAATTTTCTTATTTAGTATGTGGATGGACCTACTAGAAAGGTGCAAAACTTGGACAACTCTTAGGAAATAAGGCAGGGCAGGTCAGTGAGGTGTCAGTGGGGGAGCACTTTGGGGCCAGCGACCATAATTCTATTTGTTTTTAAATAGTGATGAAAAAGGATAGACCAGATCTAAAAGTTCTAAATTGGAGAAAAGCCAATTTTGACGGTATTAGGCAAGAACTTTTGAAAGCTGATTGGAGACAGATGTTCGCAGCTAAAGGGACGGCTGGAAAATGGGAAGCCTTCAGAAATGAGATAACAAGAATCCAGAGAAAGTATATTCCTGTCAGGGTGAAAGGGAAGGCTGGTAAGTATTGGGAATTCTGGATGACTAAATAAATTGAGTGTTTGGTTCAGAAAAAGAAGGAAACATATGGCAGGTATAGACAGGATAGATCGAGTGAATCCTTAGAAGAGTATAAAGGAAGTAGGAGTATACTTAAGAAGGAAATCAGGAGGGCAAAACGCAGACATGAGATAGGTCTGACAAAGAGAATTAAGGAGAATGCAAAGGGTTTTTACAAATATATTAAGGAAAAAAGGGTAACTAGGGAGAGAATAGGGCCCCACAAAGATCAACAAGGCGGCCTTTGTGTGGAGCCGCAGAAAATGGGGGAGATACTAAATGAAAATTTTGCATCAGCATTTACTGTGGAAAAAGCATATGGAAGATATAGACTGTAGGGAAATAGATGGTGACATTGTGCAAAATGTCCAGATATACAGAGGAAGTAGACTGGATGTCTTGAAATGGTTAAAGGTGAATAAACCCCCAGGAACTGATCAGGTTTTCCCCAAGAACTCTGTGGGAAACTTGAAAAGTGATTGCTGGGCCTCTTGCTGAGGTATTTGTATCATCGATCGTCACAGGTGAGATGCCGGAAGACTGGAGGTTGGCAAATGTGGTGCCACTGTTTAAGAAGGGCGGTAAAGACAAGCCAGGGAACTATAGACCGGTGAGCCTGAACTCAGTGGTGGGCAAGTTGTTGGAGGGAATCCTGAGGGACAAGATGCACATGTATTTGGAAAGGCAAGGACTGATTAGTAATAGTCGACATGGCTTTGTGTGTGGGAAAACATGTCTCACAAACTTGATTGAGTTTTTTGAAGAAGTAACAAAGAAGATTGAGGAGGGCAGAATGATAGATGTGATCCATATGGACTTCAGTAAGGCGTTCGACAAGGTTCCCCATGGGAGACTGATCAGCAAGGTTAGAACTCATGGAATACAGGGAGAACTGACCATTTGGATACAGAACTGGCTCAAAGGTAAAAGACAGAGGGTGGTGGTGGAGGGTTGTTTTTCAGACTGGAGGCCTGTGAGCAGTGCAGTGCCACAAGGATCGGTGCTGGGCCCTCTACTTTTTGTCATTTACATAAATGATTTGGATGCGAGCATAAGAGGTATAGTTAGTAAGTTTACAGATGACACCAACATTGGAGGTGTAGTGGACAGCGAAGAGGATTAGAACAGGATCTGGACCAGATGGGCCAGTGGGCTAACTTGCAGATGGAGTTTAATTCAGATAAATGCGATGTGCTGCATTTTGGGAAAGCAAATCTTAGCAGGACTTATACACGTAATGGTAAGGTCCTAGGGAGTATTGCTGATCAAAGAGACCTTGGAGTGAAAGTTCATAGCTCCTTGAAAGTAGAGTCGCAGGAAGATAGGATAGTGAAGGCGGCATTTGGTATGCTTTCCTTTATTGGTCAGAGTATTCAGTACAGGAGATGGGAGGTCATGTTGCGGCTGTACAGGACATTGGTTTGGCCACTGTTGGAATATTTTATGCAATTCCGGTCTCCTTGCTATCGGAAGAATTGTTGTGAAACTTGAAAGGGTTCAGAAAAGATTTACAAGGATGTTGCCAGGATTGGAGGACTTGAGCTACAGGGGGAGGCCGAACAGGCTGGGGCGGTTTTCCTTGGAGTGTCAGAGGCTGAGGGGTGACCTTATCGAGGTTTACAAAATTATGAGGGGCATGGATAGGATAAATAGACAAAGTCTTTTCCCTGGGGTCGGGGAGTCCAGAACTCGAGGGCATAGGTTTAGTTTGAGAGAGGAAAGATATAAAAGAGACCTAAGTGGCAACGTTTTCACGCAGAGGGTGGTACGTGTATGGAACGAGCTGCCAGAGGATGTGGTGGAGGATGGTACAATTGCAACATTTAACAGGCATTTTGATGGGCAAATGAATGGAAAGGGATTGGAGGAATATGGGTTGGGTGCTGGCAGGTGGGACTAGATTGGGTTGGGATATCTGGTTGGCATGGACGGGTTGGACCGAAGGGTCTGTTTCCGTGCTGTACATCTCTATGACTCTATCACTCAGAGGTTATAGAAATAAACTGTGTGGTCGCGTCTGGAGGAGATTAAAGGTATAAAGGTTTGTAGTTACCGAAGGAAATGACATCAATCGGGACCAGCAGAGTTTACAGAGACTGAGTGCGTTTTAGAGACAGGAAGAGTTCATAGTCATCACTAGAAATGCAGGAACTAATTTATGAGAGAAGCAGAGTCACTCTGCTTTGTGCCCAGAGACAATGAGGAGTCTAACAGTTGGAGGAAGGTTACTGAGGTACAGAGCTTTGTGTTGTCGTGACAGGAAGGTTACAGAGATCATGAAGGTAGTAGGAGTTCAACAAAGTCACAAAGACAGGGAGGTTTTTCAGGTCTGGAAAGGACTACACCGACACGGATAGCTTAAGGACCTGAAGAGTTGTTTTTCTTCAGTTAAGGAGAGATGTGACAGAACCCGGGATTAAAGGCAAAGGCAGAAACTTGGAGAGTTTTACTGATATGAGGAGTTTACAGGGATAGGCAGGATTGTAGGGGCTGATAGAGATTGGGGAAGTGGTATTTATGAAACAGACAATGGAGTAACTGACAGACGTAGGGAGGGTTTTGTGGAACAGATGAATTTACAGACAAAATGGTGATAATGAAGCCTGAGAATTTTCTCATGCTCCTTGCCCAGCATTGTTCCTACATCATGCCCTCAGGGTCTGAATTAAAGTCCACTAACTCCTCCCTGTGCTGTTTACTGTGAGTGATCTTACCGGCTGCAGGATTTACTGAAGGCTCCAGATCTCACTTTCCATCTCTCTCTGGCTGACCAACTGTCTTCAATGTGGTGATGGATGAGACAGGAATTGGGAATTCTGCTGAGTCAGGGACATCAGGAATACCTACAGGAGACAGAGAAGAAGACAGAATGGGAAATTAGACTAATGCAATGAAGGTTACACATGGAGAATGGCACTGAGTCCCACAGAGATCTGGAAATTCCCAGTCTCCATCCATGGCCTGTGCAGTTGCTTCCCCCTGGACTGGAGAATGCTGTTGGCTCAGGATCTGGAATAGCTGGAAGAGCGAGAGACACTGATAAAGACAGCAATTAGACCCACACAATGAGGGATACCACATGGAGAGAGACAGTGATATCAGCAGTGTGCTGGAAGGTGTCAGGATCACACAATGGTATCATCAGAAGTGGTTCTGACCAGTGAGCACTGCTAGCAGTACTCAGGGAGGACTGAGCTATTTTATTGGGATAGGCTCCTCTGGTACCAGGATTATGCAGTGTGCTATAAATGGACACAGATGAGGAGGGGGACAGGTCTCAGGTGAATGGAAATTCCCAAGTCCAAAGAGAAAGTTTGAAATATTGGAACACCATGGAGATGTGAATGAAAACCAAAAGAAAGAAACAGTAAGGGACTGAGTTCAATTAAAATACGACATTGTCAAACAGGAAATTATTGGTTAAAGAAAAGTAAATGCTATTTCTGCCCCTCACAATTCCTCATACACCACAAGTGACATCACTTCCGCCCCTCACATCATCGCTGATGTCACACACTCAGTGACTTCCACGCCCTCCCCACTGCCGTGTTTGCCACCACTTCCGCCCCCACCAACGCCACTCACCTGCATTCTGCTGACACCCCACCCCAGGTCCCACTGTCACCATCCCTGCCCCCAGAACCCTGAGGGGAACACCGCCCCTGCTCATGACTCCATCCCCATTTCCCCTAACACCACACCCACTCCAGTTACAGGCTCCATCGCCTCCGCTCGCTCTACACCTACGCCTCGTCCCAGCTCCCAGTCCTGCCGAGTTTTCACCATTCCCCCTGACCTCCCCCTCACTGAGGACGAATGATCAGTCCTCAGCAAAGGACTCACCTTTATCCCCCTCCGTCCACACATCAATTAATTTAATACACGCCGTGACATCGAACACTTCTTCCACAACCTCCGCCTCAGAGCTTACTTTTACAATGAAGGCTCCCGCCTATTTTCTGAGGACCCCTTTGCCAGCCTCAAATACACTCCATCCACCTGGACACCCCGCGCTGGCCTATTACCTGCCTTCGATTTCTTCATTTCCAACTTCCACCGAGACATTAACCGCCTCAACCTATCTACCCCCTCCCCCACTCCAAGCTCTCACCCTCACAACGTGCAGCCCTCCACTTCCTCTGCTCCAATACCAACCTCACCATCAAACCAGCAGATAAAGGGGGTGCTGTGGTAGTCTGGTGCACTGACCTCTACACCGCTGAAGCCATGATGCCAACTCAAAGACACTTCCTCCTACCACCCCCTCTACCATGATCCACCTCCCATCATCAAACCATCATCTCCCAGAGCATACAGAACCTCATCACCTCAGGAGGAGATCTCCCACCCACAGCTTCCAACCTCATTGTCCAGGATCCCCCACTGCCCGGTTCTACCTCCTTCCCAAGATCCACAAGCCTGACCACCCTGGCCGACCCATTGTCTCAGCATGCTCCTACCCCACCGAACTCATGTCTGCCTACCTCGACATTGTCCTATCCCCCAGTCCAGGAACTACCCACATTCGTTCGAGACACCACTCACACCCTCCACTCCTCCAAGACTTCAGTTTCTCTGGCCCCCAACGCCTCATCTTCACAATAGATATCCAATCCCTCTACACCTCCATCCGCCATGACCAGGACCTTCTTCATCTCCCGACGTCCACAACAGTACCCTTCCACCGATACTCTCAATCGTTTGGCTGAACTTGTCCTCACCCTTAACAATTTTTCATTCAAATCCTCCCACTTCCTCCAGACCAAAGGGGTAGCCATGGGCACCCGTATGGGTCCAAGTTATGCCTGTCTCTTTGTTGGCTACATAGAACAGTCCATATTCCGTAGTTACAATGGCACCACTCCCCACGTCTTCCTCCGCTACATTGATGACTGCATTGGCGCCACCTCGTGCTCCCGTGAGGAGGTTGAGCAATTCATCAACTTCACCAACACATTCCACCCTGACCTTAAATTTACCTGGACCATCTCTGATACCTCCCTCTCCTTCCTGGACCTCTCCATCCCCATTAATGATAACCGACTTGACACTGACATTTTTTACAAACCTACCAACTCCCACAGCTACCTAGATTACACATGTTCCCACCCTACCGCCTGCAAAATTCCCAACCCCTATTCCCAATTCTTCCGCCTCCGCCGTATCTGCTCCCAGGAGGACCAGTTCCACCATAGAACACACCAGATGGCCTCCTTCTTTAGAGACCGTAATTTCCCTTCCCACGTGGTTAAAGATGCCCTCCAACGCATCTCGTACACATCCCGCACCTCCTCCCTCAGACCCCACCCCTCCAACCGTAACAAGGACAGAACACCCCTGGTGCTCACCTTCCACCCCACCAACCTTCGCATAAAACAAATCATCCGCCGATATTTCCGCCACCTCCAAACGGACCCCACCACCAGGGATATATTTCCCTCCCCACCCCTCTCCACTTTCCACAAATACCATTCCCTCCGTGACTACCTGGTCAGTTCCACGCCCCCAAAAAACCACCCTCCCTTCCTGGCACCTTCTCCTGCCACTGCAGGATTTGCAAAACCTGCGCCCACACCTCTCCCCTCACCACCATCCAAGGCCGCAAAGGAGCCTTCCACATCCAAAGTTTTACCTGCACATCCACCAATATCATTTATTGTATCCGTTGCTCCCGATGTGATCTCCTCTACATTGGGGAGACTGGACACCTCCTAGCGGAGCACTTTAGGGAACATCTCTGCTACACCCGCACCAATCAACCCCACCGCCCTGTGCCCCAACATTTCAACTCCCCCTCCCACTCTGCCGAGGACATGCAGCTCCTGTGCTTCCTCCACCACCACTTCCTCACCACCCAACGCCTGGAGGAAGAACGCCTCACCTTCCGGCTCGGAACACTTCAACCCCAGGGCATCAATGTGGTCTTCACCAGTTTCCTCATTTCCCCTTCCCCCATCTCACCCCACCTCCAGCCTTCCAGCTCAGCACCACACTCATGACCCATCTCCCTTCCCACCTATCCATTCCACCCTCCTCTCTGACCTATCACCCCCATCCCCACCCCCATTCACCCATTGTACTCTTTGCTACCTTCCTCCATCCTCCACTTTGACCTATCGCCTTCTTCCCCACCCCATTCACCTATTGTACGCTATGCTACTTTCTCCCCATCCCCACCCCCTCTCATTTATCTCCCCACTCTGCTGGCTCCCGGCATCTGTTCCTGATAAAGGAAACGTCAATTTTCCTGCTTCTGGGATGCTGCCTGACCTGCTGAGCTTTTCCAGCACCACTCTAATCTAGACTCTGGTTTCCAGCATGTGTAGTCCTTGTTTTTACCTTATTGGAGGAGCAGACTACCGAGGTAAGGCATGTTGTAGACACTGAAGCAAGTTACAGCGATAGGGCTGGTAGTCTGGAATGCAGTACATTTCAACTTTGTGGAGGGAGTATCGGGAAGGGAGGAGGTTACAGCGATAGGATCTGTTATAGGAATTAAATGTTATTGAAGACACTGGATCACAAGACATGCCATAGATACACTGTTGCAGAGTAGTGAGTTTTGTGTGTGTGTACTGTGCTCCCCCTCCAGGACTGTATCTATGTCATGTTGTGTTAACAGATGTTTGGGGCCCTCTCATTGTTCTTTGCTCTGTGTACTGTGGGTGACCTTACTTCACTACAGGATTTATTGAAGGATCCAGATCTCCTTTCCCTTTGTCTCTCTCTGGCAGACCAACTGCGTTCAATGTAGTGATGGACGATCCACCCAGCAGCTGGGAAGGCTATTGAGTCAGGACTTTCCTGAGTAATTACAGGAGACAGAGAAATAGACAGAATAGACAGATGCAGTGAGGGTTACACATGGAGAATGGCACTGAGTTCCACAGAGGTCTGGAAAATGGAGCGATATTAAGAAATAGTCCCAGATTGCTGAAAGATGTCAGTATCACACAATTGTGTCGGAAGAATGTGTTTAGCTTGATGATGCCCTAGTATCAGTGCTCAAGGATGAGCACCCAGTGAGCAGGTGAAGTGATGGCCTAGTGGTATTATTGCGAGAGAATGTATCCAAAACGTCAACTAATGTTCAGGGGAGGCAGGTTTGAATCCCACCATCTGAAAAGGAGACATTTGATATCAATAATTTTAAAAATAATAATTAATAATTCACAAATAAGTATGAAACAATTACTGATGTACAACAAATCCAAACACTTGTCCTTTCGAGAAGGACATCTGCCCATCCTCACGTGGTCTGCACAACATCCCCAGAGCAAAGTGTTTGCCTTTCAATTACCCTCTGAAATGGCCGAGCACGTTACTCAGTTCAAGGGCTTCCAGGACTGAGGAAGAAAGGCTGCTCAGCCAGAGACTCTCACATCCCATACCTGATTTAAAAATCTATTAAGATGGTCCCCCTGGAATTGTGCTGGGACCAGCGTCCTGGCCAATCATGTCGGTAGGTTTATGGACAGGGCATTAAACTGACAGAGGGGATGCAGGTGAAATGAGCTTTCCAAATCCAAATAGAAAAGGTGAAGCAATGGAAGAGCATGAGGATGTGGCTGAAGACAAGCAGAAAGGAACAGGAAGGGATAGAGGTTAACTAAAATTGTACATCAGCGAATAGATTTGTGACAGAAAATTGTGGTAGAGAGTATATAATGTTTTTTTTTGAATGGACAACGTTGCTGCAAAAAGGTCAATGGATTTGTGACACAGAGATAAAAGAGATTTAGACACCAGGGAGACATGGATACAGGGTGAACAGAAATATTCAGTGGTTCAGTCTTGTGCAAACTCAGGCAAAATGGGTAACACTAACAATAATGGGTATCAGAGGCATTACAGAGAAAGCATTTGGCCTCAGATCATGAAGTAGAGTCAGTCTGAATGTAAATTCTGGCTACTACTTGCCAAGGACACAAGCAGCAGAACAGTTTTAGCCTCCAAACAGCATTTCATTGCTCATCACTGCATTAAACAGGAACTCATTGGAATTTTTTAACAAAGGCATTGTGATAATTTTGGAAAACTTCAATATTTGTATAATCTGGGACAATCACACGGTCAACATTGATGTTGAAAGGAGTTCGGAGAATTTTTTTTTCAGTGTTTCTTTGAAAAACACATTGTGCAACTGGCTCGGGGCATAACTATCGCAGAGCGACCGTGTAATGAAACTTAGTGAATGAGTAATGTCACCTGCAGAGATCCTTCGGGAAATTGTGATAAAGTGCAGTTTAAAGAAATATAAAGTTTTAAAGAAAGGACAAGCTACAACTAGAAACAAAAATAGCCAATGACATGAGTTGAAGAGGAGAACTGGCCAAGGTAAACAGGCTAAACAGACTGAAATATGTGCCTGTAAATGGACAGTGGAAAACATTTGAAGGGACAATGCAAAATACTCAACAAAAAGACATTCGATTGAAACAGTAAAAACCTCAGCAAGAAATTCCCACTGATCCCTCACTCAGGACAAAAGGAATCAAACTAGATTATGATGCTGAGAAGATCACCAAAAAGTACTTAAAATCCTGAAGTGAGAGAATGTTTTAGGAGTAAATGTTAATGGATTGCAATGGGTCTGCTCGCAGGAGGAGGGCTGTAGGAAGGGAAGCCACGGTCAGGGTTCATTGACACAATAGGAACAGGGAGATGTGAAGATGCTGGAGGTGGTGAGAGTGTTACAGAGAGTGGTCAGGGTGTTACAAAGCCAGGACGGATTGCTGCAGCTGGAGGGGTTTGCAGAGGTAGGGAGGGACATAGGTATTTTTATATATTCATTCATGGGATGTGGGTGTCACTGCCTGGAACAACGTTCTTTGACACCACTGCTAATTACCCAGAGGGCAGCACAGAGTCAGCCATATTGCTGTGGGTCTGGAGTCACATGTCGGCCAGACCAGGTTAGAATATTTGATGTCCTTCCCGAAAGGAAGTTAGTGAACTAGATGAGTTCTTCCTACTGATCAACAATGTTTTTATGGTGGCCCCACCAATGTCTTTTACAGTCACAACATGACATCCCAACTCTTACCCTTAATGCTCTCCCTAATGAAGGTAACCATCCCAAACGCCTGCTTCACCAGCCTGTCTACCTGTGTCACCACATTCAAAGAACTGTGTACCTGGGTCACTGGGTCACTGACTGACAACATTACCTAGGGCCCGAACATTAACTGTACAAGTCCCACCCTGGTTTGTTTCACCAAAATGGAACACTTCACATTTATCTAATTAAACTCCATCTGCTATTCTTCAGCCCACTATCCCAGCAGTACTGTTACAACCTTCTTCACTGTCCACTTTACTACCAATTTCAGTGTCACCCAAAACAATTACTTACCAGGAAACCAATATTCCCCGCCAACCCATTTATCCAAATGACAAACACCAGTGGGCCCACTACACCGCTGGTCACATGCCTCCAGTCAGAAAAACAACATGTCTCCCATCACTCTCTGTCTACAACCATCAAGCAAATTTTGTATCCAGTTCACTAGCTCCTCCTGAATGCCATATCCTTTTTACACTGATCTGAGCTTATTACCCAGTTTACCAGACAGAACATAGAACACAGAACAGTTCAGCCCAAGACCCTTCGACCATGATGCTATGCCAACCTTTTATCCGACTGTAAGATCAAACTAACTTACATACCCTTCGGTTTACTATTATCCATGTGTCTGTCCAAGAGTCTATTAAATGTCCCAGATGTGTCTAATTTTACTACCACCATTGACAGTCCATCCAACCACCTACCATTCTCTATCCTCTGATCCATCCTCCATTCACCTTAAAATTACACCCCCTTGTAATAGCCATTTATGCCATAGGAGGAAAAGTCTCTGACTATTCACTCTCTCTGTGTCTCTCATCATCTTGTTCACCTCCACAAAGTCACCCCACCCCCTTCTTCACTTCAATTAAAAAAGCCTTAGCTCCCTTAACCTTTCTTCGTTAGAACTGCCCTCCATTCCAGGCAGCATCTTGGTAAATCTCCTGTGTACGCTCTCTAAAACTTGCACATCCTTCCTGTAAACAGGGGACCAGAACTGAACACAATATTCCAAGTGTGGTCTCACCATGACGCTATAAAGATGCAGTGAAACCTCACGGCTCTTACAGTCAATCCCCTTCTAAGAGGAGCCAATGCAACATATGCCTTTTTAACAACCCTACCAACGTGCGTGGCGATTTTGTGGGATCTATGGACACGGACCCCATGATCTCTCTGTTCCTCCACACTGCCAAGTATTCTGCCTTTTAACGCTGTATTCTATATTCCGGTACGACCTTCCAGAGTGAATCACTTCACACTTTTCCAGATTGGACTCCATCTGCCACTTCCAGCCCAGCTCTGCGTTCTGTCAATGTCCCATTGCAACCTACAACAGCCCTCCACATTACCCACCACTCCACCAACCTTCAGGTGATTGGCAAACTTACTAACCCACTCTCCAACATCCACATCCAAGTCATTTACAAAAATCACAAAGAGCAGAGTCCCAGAGCCGATTGTTACAGAACACCACTGGTCACTGAGCTCCAGGCTCAATACTGTCCATCTGGTGCCACCCTCTGTCTTCTCTGGGCCATCCGATCCTGTATCCAGACAGACAGATTTCCCTGTATCCCAATTTTCCTTCTTTTCTGAATGAGCCATCAACATATTCCGCCATATCCTCAAAGAATTCAATAAGGTTTGTGAGGCATGACCTGACCACTCACAAACCCATACTGACTGTGGCTAATTTAACTATGGTTTTCCAAGTAGTCATAAATCCTGTCTTTAGAGTCCTCGCAAATAATCTGCACACCACAGACATTCGACCAAATCTGTAATTCCAAGAATTCTATCTCTGTAACATGGCTCGGACTTTACAAATCTTCCCTCCTCTGCCATGTTCCCCAGAAGGGCACTGGACGGTGGTGGGGATTACAGAGATAGAGAAGGATATCAGGACAGGAGGATTTTGCAGACATTAGGAGGTTTGCAGGGCCAAAAGGAGGCTTCAGTAATTGTGAGGTTTCATGGTGATGAAGGCATTTGAGGAGGGAGGAAGGGAGGGAGGATTGTAGGGAAATGAGAGGTTTCACAGTTTAGGTGTTTTGTTAGGGCTGCAAGTGGTTCCTGAGTTGGGGAGGGTGTAAGCACTGGTGGATATTACATAAACATGTGGTTTTGGTTGCAATGCAGAAAGAGAATTCAGGAAGCTGGAGAGTATGGGGTCTGAACGAGGTTACACAAATCGGAAGAGTTGTCAGGAGTGGAGGTGATTACAGAGACAGCAATGGTATGATCTGGAGCAGACGACCCAGATTGGGAGGGTTGTGGGGACTGGAGGTGGTTTCACAGGGAGGGAGGACCATAGACCCACAGGAGGTTACAGAAATGTAGAGAGCTGTAGGGCTGACGGGCTCATGGAGATGGTAATGTTGGGAGGGATGGAGAAGTTTACAGGGATCACGATGTTTGTAGGCCAGGGCTGGATCACATACAGGGACTGTTTTAGGGTGCTGAGCAGATTACAGAGATAAAGTTATTTGTATCGACTGGAAGAACAAACAGAGATAGTCGTGACTGAAGATGTTTATAGACATAGGAAGGCTTAGGTTCTGGGAGTTATGGAGGCTGTGGAATCTGGATTACTTTTCAGAGACTGGGATAACAATTTTGGTCAGAAACAGTTTCACAGATAAGGGAGCATAGCACAAACAGGAAGAAGTTGTAGAGGAGGGTGACGTTTAAACAGATAGTGGTGTATGAGCTGGACAAGGTTATGAAGATGGGTAGATGGTGGAGACCCAGGAGGAGCTTACATTGACATGGGGGTGATAGTGACAGGAGAGTGTTAAATAGATAGTGGGTTTTGTAGGGACTGGATTGGGAGAGGCACAGGCATGGAGTGAGTTCGACAGATCAGGAATACTGCAGAGACCTGAGAGGATTACACTGATAGCGATGGTGGTCGGGTCTCCACAGACTGTTGGTGTTTAGGGACTGGAAGAGACTTGTAGATAGGGAGGGATGTAAGAGCTTATGGAGAGTGGAAGAGTTGGAGCAATTTGCAGAGGCAGGTTTCTCAGACAGGAGTAGGTTATAGATAGTGAGGGTTGTGTGGTCTGAGGAAGTCAAAAAGAGAAGGTTGTTCACGTCTGGAAGAGGTTACACTGACAGGGACATTTGAAGAGACTGAAGCAAAAATGCAAGGAGAAGGTTACACAGAGAGGGAGGTGAGTAGCGACTGAAGGTGAATACACAGACATGGAGGGTTGTATTGTTAGACGGAGCTGAGAGGGATAGGGACCGGTGTAGGGATTTACACAGATAGAGAAGGTTGTGTTTTTGGTGAAGGTTACAATGATACAAACAGTGTTAGCGAGTGTTTAGTGGACTACAGAGGAGCTCAGAGAGAATGTATTATGGGGAGTGGAGGAGATTACAGACACAGAGATGGCTGTCGGGTTGAAAAGAGCTTCTACAGATCCTCAGTGCTGTAATGCTGGAGGGACGTTATAACAGTGAGTGTTGCCAAGACTTCATTACTTCACTGATATAGAGCAGGTCTCAGCACGTAACAGTTAAACGGAAGTTGAGACAGTCCAGATGAGTTTTCAGAGATACAAATATTTATGGGAGTTTCAAGAGGGAACAATGATTGGGAGTGCTGTACCAAATGGTAATAGTTATAGGGAGGGTTCTGAAAGCAGGAAGAGGTGACAGACATATCGATCTTTGCAAGGACTGGAGAAGGTTACATCGCCAAGGAGTGTTTTAGAGTCTGGAGGAGACTACAGTGTTAAGGAGAATATTGGGGATAAGGCCAGGTGTAAGAGACGGGGATGGTTGACAGGGTTGGACAATATCCTGAATAGAATCGCCATCGTGTGCAACCAGGCCATTCGGCCCAATCAGTCCATTCCAAAACTCTGAAGAGCATCCTACCCAGACCCACCCCTCTACCTGTACATTAAACACTGCATTTCTCGTGGTGAATTTATTAAACCACATATTCCTGAATACCACAGTTAATTTATGATGGCCAATTCACTGATGGTGCAAATTTTGGACACACACACACACTCAGCAAGGGAGCGACACGCAAACACACACGGTGAGGGGGATACCCGCAGACACACAGCGAGGGAAGGACATGCACGCACACACACACACAGTAGGGGGATACACGCAGACACACAGCGAGGGAAGGACATGCACGCACACACACACACAGTAGGGGGATACACGCAGACACACAGCGAGGGAAGGACATGCATACACATACACACACACACAGCGAGGGGGATACACACAGACACACAGCGAGGGAAGGACATGCACACACACACACACAGAGGGGGATACACGCAGACACACAGTGAGGGAAGGACATGCATACACATACACACACACACAGCGAGGGGGATACACACAGACACACAGCGAGGGAAGGACATGCACACACACACACACAGAGGGGGATACACGCAGACACACAGCGAGGGAAGGACATGCACACACACACACACACAGTGAGGGGGATACCCGCAGACACACAGCGAGGGAAGGACATGCACGCACACACACACACACAGTAGGGGGATACACGCAGACACACAGCGAGGGAAGGACATGCATACACATACACACACACACACAAACACAGTGAGGGGGATACACGCAGACACACAGCGAGGGAAGGGCATGCACACACACACACAGTGAGGGAGATACCCGCAGACACACAGCGAGGGAAGGGCATGCACACACACACACAGTGAGGGGGATACACGCAGACACACAGCGAGGGAAGGGCATGCACACACAAACACAGTGAGGGGGATACACGCAGACTCACAGCGAGGGAAGGACATGCACACACACACACACACAGTTAGGGAGATACCCGCAGACACACAGCGAGGGAAGGGCATGCACACACACACAGTGAGGGGGATACATGCAGACACACAGCGAGGGAAGGACATGCACACACACACACACACAGTGAGGGGGATACCCGCAGACTCACAGCGAGGGACGGACACACACACACACACACACACACAGTGAGGGGGATACACGCAGACACACAGCGAGGAAAGGACACGTGTACACGAAGCGAGGGAAGGACACGCATACACGCAGCGAGGGTGGGACACGCACACACAGCGAAGGGGGGGAAATGCATCCGCACACACACACAGACAGAGCAAGGGAAGGACACGCACACACAGTGAGGGGAGGACATGCACAAAGACACACAGCGAGGGAGGGACACCGTCATACATAGCAAGGGAGGAACACACACACGCACAGGGAAGGAGGGACAAGCACACACATGGCGAGGGGGAGGAAATGTGCACAGAAATTGAGAGGGGATATGCACACACAGCGAGAGAAGACACGCACAGACACGGCAAGGGAGGGACACGCACACATAGCAAGGGGGGACATGCACTCACACAGCGGGGGAGAAGCACACACGCAGTGAGGGGATAAACACAAAGAGCAATGGAGGGACACACACACACACACACACACACACACACACAAAGAGCGAGGGAGAGACACGCGCGCTCAGAGCAAAAGGGACACACACACACAAAGCGAGGGTGGGACAAGCACACATACACACAGTTAAGGGGATACAAACAGACACACAGCGAGGCAGGGACACACACACACACACACACACACACAGCGTGAGAGGGACACTCACATACACTTCAAGAGGGACACACATACTCACAGCAAGAGGGGGACACACACAGCGAGGGAGGGACATGCGCACACAGAGAGAGAGGGACACGCACACACAGAGAGAGAGGGACACGCACACACAGAGAGAGAGGGACACGCACACACAGAGAGAGAGGGACACGCACACACACAGCGAGGGAGGGACACGCACACACACAGCGAGGGAGGGACACGGACACACAGCGAGGGAGGGGCACACACACACAGAGAGGGAGGGACACGCACACACACAGCGAGGGAGGGAAACGCACACACAGAGAGAGAGAGGGACACCGACACACAGCGAGGGAGAGGGACACACACACAGCGATGGAGGGACACACACACAACGATGGAGGGACACACACACACAGCGAGGGTGGGACACACACACACAGCGAGGGTGGGACACACACACACACACACAGCGAGGGTGGGGCACACACACACACACACAGCGAGGGTGGGGCACACACACACACACAGCGAGGGAGGGACACACACACACAAACAGCGAGGGAGGGAAGGACATGCACACACGTACACACACAGCGAGGGAGGGACACGCACACACAGCGAGAGAGGGACACACACACAGAGCAAGGGAAGGACATGCGCACACACACAGCGATGGAGGGTCATACACAAACACACACAGTGAGGGAGGGACACACACACACAGGGAAGTAGGGACAAGCACATACACGGTAAGGGGGAGGAAATGTGCACAGAAAGTGAGAGGGGGCACGCACACACAGTGAGAGGGGACATGCACTGACACGGCGAGGGAGGGACACACGTACACACAGCAAGGGGGTCATGCACTAACACAGCGAGGGGGATATACATAAACAGCAAGGGAGGGACACACACACAGCGAGGGTGTGACACGCACACACAGCAAGAAGGACACACACACACACACACACACACACAGCGAGGGAGGGACACGCACACACACTCTCAGAGCGTGGGAGGGACACGCAGGCACAGTGAGGAATTGACACGCATACATATATGCACACACACACAGCGAGGGAGGGACACTCACATACACTGCAAGAGGGACACGCGCACACACAGCGAGGGGGGAGACACATGCTCACAAAACGAGGGAGGGGCAAGTACACACACGCACACCAAGAGGGACACACACACACATACACAGAGCAAGGGGGGAAACTCACACAAACACAGCGATGGAAGGACACGCACATACACAGCAAGGGAGGGACAGACAGACAGACACACACACACACACACACAGAGCAAGGGAGGGACACGCACACACACAGCAAGGGGGGACGTACACACACAGCAAGGGAGAACACACACACACGCACAGCGAGGAAGGGACACACACACAGACACAGCGAGGGAAGGACATGCACGCGCACATACACAGAGTGTGAGGGACACACACACACAGTGAGGGAGGGGCACACACACACAGCGAGGGAAGGACACGCACACACAGCGAGGGAGGGACACGCACACACAGCGAGGGAGGGACACGCACACACAGCGAGGGAGGGACACGCACACACAGCGAGGGAGGGACACGCACACACAGCGAGGGAGGGACACGCTGAAACATGGAGCGAGGGAGGGAACATGGACACGCAGCGAGGGAGGGACACACACACACACACAGGGATGGAGGGGCAAGCACACACACGGCGAGGGGGAGGAAATGTGTACAGAAAGTGAGAGGGGCACGCACTGATACGGCGAGGGAGGGACACACGCACACACAGCAAGGGGGGGACATGCATTCACACAGCGAGGGGGATATACACAAAGAGCAAGGGAGGGACACACACACACACAGCGAGGGAGTGACACGCACATACAGCAAGAGGGGGACACACACACACAAGCGAGGGAGGGACACGCACACATACACACAGTTAAGGGGATACACGCAGACACACAGCGAGAGTGGGACACACCCACACACACAGCGAGCAAGGGACACACAAACAGCGAGGGAGTGAAATGTACACATACACAGTGAGAGAGTGACACACACACACACACACACACACACACACACACACAGAGTGAGGGAGGGAAGGACATGCACACACACAGAGCAAGTGAGGGACACACACACACAGCAAGGGAAGGACATGCACACAAACAGCGAGGGACGGGGACACACACACACACACACACAGCGATGGAGGGACACGCAAACACACACAGTGAGGGGATTACACACAGACACACAGCGAAGCAGGGACACACACACTGGGAGGGACGGGGACACACAAACGCAAAGCGAAGGAGGGACACGCACACATACACACAGTTAAGGGGATACACGCAGACACACAGCGAGAGTGGGACACACCCACACACACAGCGAGCAAGGGACACACAAACAGCGAGGGAGTGAAACGTACACACACAGTGAGAGAGTGACACACACACACACAGTGAGGGAGGGAAGGACACGCACACACACAGCGAGGGAGGGTCATACACAAACACACACAGCGAGGGATGGACACGCACACACAGAGTGAGGGACACGCACACACAGTGAGAGAGGGACACGCACACACAGTGAGGGACACGCACACACAGTGAGAGAGGGACACGCACACACACATACACAGCGAGGGTGGGGGACACACACACACACAGTGAGTGAGGGATACACAAACAGCGAGGGAGTGAAACGTACACACACAGTGAGGGAGGGACACACACACACACACACGTACACACACACACAGGGAAGGAGGAGCAAGCACACACACGGCGAGGGGGTGGAAATGTGCATAGAAAGTGAGAGGGGGCACGCACACACAGTGAGGGGACTCACACTGACACGGCAAGGGAGGGACACACGTACACACAGCAAGTGGGTCATGCACTAACACAGCGAGGGGCATATACACAAAGAGCAAAGGAGGGACACACACACACAAAGCGAGGG
This sequence comes from Chiloscyllium plagiosum, assembly GCF_037043375.1. Lineage (NCBI taxonomy): Eukaryota > Metazoa > Chordata > Chondrichthyes > Orectolobiformes > Hemiscylliidae > Chiloscyllium > Chiloscyllium plagiosum. Next base: position 35,442,826 of record NW_028270189.1, read on the forward strand.
AGGGACACGCACACAGCAAGCGAAGGACACACAAACAGCGAGGGAGTGAAATGTGCACATACACAGCGAGGGAGTCTCACACACACACACACACACACACACACACACACAGTGAGGGAGGGAAGGACATGCACACACACAGAGCAAGTGAGGGACACACTCACACAGCAATGGAAGGACATGCACACACACAGTGAGGGAGCGTCATACACAAACACACACAGCGAGGGATGGACACGCATACACAGAGAGTGAGGGACACGCACACACAGCAAGGGAAGGACATGCACACACACAGCGAGGGACGGGGACACACACACAGCGATGAAGGGACACGCAAACACACACAGTGAGGGGATTACACACAGACACACAGCGAAGCAGGGACACACACACTGCGAGGGACGGGGACACACACACGTAAAGCGAAGGAGGGACACGCACACAAACACAGACACACACAGAACAAGAGAGGGATTCGCGCACACACAGCGAGGGGGAGACACATGCACACGCAGCGAGGGAGGGCCACGCACCCACGCGCACAGCAAGTGGGAGACACAGACACAGCAAGTAGGGGAAACTCACACATACACAGCGAGGTAGGGACACACACACACACACAGAGCGAGGGAGGGACTAACACACACACACCCAGAGCGAGGGAGGGACACACACACACACACACACACACACACACACACACACACAGACAGCGAGGGTGTGACCACACAAACAGATATAGTGAGGGGGACACGCACACACACACAGCGAGGGGGCCCGCACACTCACAGCGTGGGAGGGAGACACACTTACACACACACACAGAGGGAGGGAGGGATACGCACACACACAGCGAGAGAGAGAAACATACACACAATGTGATGGAGTGACACACACTCAAACAGCGAGTGAGGGACACGAAGTGAAGGGGAGACACACAAACACATACAGTGAGGATGTGACACGTACACACACACAGCGAGGGAGGGACACACACACACACACAGCGAGTGAGGGACTTGCTGACACACGCAGCGAGGGAGGGATGCGCGCACACACAGCGAAGGAGGGACATTCACACACACAGCGAGGGAGGGACACGCACACACACAGCGAGGGAGGGATACGCACACTCACAGGGAAGAAGGGACAAACAGACACACGGCGAGGGGGAGGGCATGTGCACAGAAATTGAGAGGGACACACGCACACAAAGCGAGAGAGGACATGCACAGGCACAGCGAGGGAGGGACACACGCTCACACAGCAAGGCGGGGCATGCACTCACATACCGAGCGGAGATGCGCACATACAGTGAGGGGGATATACACAGAGCAAGGGAGGGACACACATACACAGCAAGGGAATGACACGTGCACACACAGTGAGAGAGGGACATGCACACACAGCGAGGGAAGGACATGTACATACACAGCGAGGGAGGGACATGCACACACACACACACACAGAGCGAGGGAGGGACACACACATACACAGCAAGGGAAGGACACGCGCACATACACACAGAGAGGGAGGGAGAGGCATACACAGAGCGAGAGAGAGACACATACACACAACGCGAGGGAGGGACACGCACAAACACATACTGTGAGGGTGTGACACATACACACACGCACAGCGAGGGAGGGACACACACGCACAGCGAGGGAGGGACACACACGCACAGCGAGGGAGGGACACACACGCACAGCGAGGGAGGGACACACACGCACAGCGAGGGAGGGACACACACGCACAGCGAGGGAGGGACACACACGCACAGCGAGGGAGGGACACACACGCACAGCGAGGGAGGGACACACACACACAGCGAGGGAGGGACACACACACACAGCGAGGGAGGGACACACACACACAGCGAGGGAGGGACACACACACACAGCGAGGGAGGGACACACACACACAGCGAGGGAGGGACACACACACACAGCGAGGATGGGACACACACAGACAGCGAGGATGGGACACACACAGACAGCGAGGATGGGACACACACAGACAGCGAGGATGGGACACACACAGACAGCGAGGATGGGACACACACAGACAGCGAGGATGGGACACACACACAGCGAGGATGGGACACACACACAGTGAACGAGAGACACACAAACAGCGAGGGAGTGAAACGTACACACACAGTGAGGGAGACACACACACACACACAGAGACACAGCGAGGGAGGGAAGGACATGCACACACGTACACACACAGCGAGGGAGGGAAGGACATGCACACACGTACACACACAGCGAGGGATGGACACGCACACACAGTGAGTGAGGAACACGCACACACAGCGAGAGAAGGACACACGCACACAGCAAGGGAGGACACACACACACGCACACAGCAAGGGAGGGACACACACACGCACACAGCAAGGGAGGGACACACACACACAGCAAGGGTGACACACACACACACAGCAAGGGTGACACACACACACACAGCAAGGGTGACACACACACACACAGCAAGGGTGACACACACACACACAGCAAGGGTGACACACACACACACACACCCCGAGGGAGGGATACACACACAAAGCAAGGGAAAGACATGCACACACCAGCGAGGGAGGGTCATACACACACACAGGGAAGGAGGGACAAGCACACACACGGCAAGGGGAAGGGCATGTGCACCGAAATTGAGAGGGGGCACGCACACACACGGCGAGAGAGGGACACACACAGCGAGGGGAGATGCGCACACACAGTGAGGGGGATATACACAAAGAGCAAGGGAGGGACACACACACAGAGCGAGGGAGTGACGCGCACACACAGCAAGAGGGTCACACGCACACACAAAGCAAGGGACGGACATGCACATATACACACAGTTAAGGGGATAGACACAGACACACAGCGAGGCAGGGACACATACACACACACAACGTGAGGGGGACACACAGACCCACAGTGACGAAGGGACACTCACATACACTGCAAGAGGGACACACATACTCACAGCAAGAGGGGGACATGCACACACAGCGAGGGAGGGACACGCGAACGCGCGAGCACACAAACACAGGCACGCAGCGAGAGAGGGACACACAAATACATGGCAAGGGAGGAACACGCACACACACACAGAGCGAGGGAGAGACACACACATACACATAGCGAGGGGGCGACACATGCACACACAGCGAGGGAGGGCCACGCACACACACGCACAGCAAGAGGGACATACACACAGTTAAGGGGATACACGCAGACACACAGCGAGGGAGGGACACACAGACACACAGTGAGGGAGTGACACTCATATACACATCAAGAGGGACACATACTCACAGCAAGAGGGGGACACTCGCACACACACACAGAGCAAGGGAGAGAAGGACATGCACACACAGCGTGGGAGGGACTCGCACACACAGCAAGGGGGGACATGCACTCTCACGCACAGCAAGAGGGACACGCACACATACACACACACGGGAACTGACACACAGCGAGGGAGGAACACGCACACACAGCAAGGAGGGACACGCACGCACACAGCGAGGGAGGGACACGCACGCACACAGCGAGGGAGGGATACGCACGCACACAGCGAGGGAGGGACACGCACGCACACAGCGAGGGAGGGACACGCACGCACACAGCGAGGGAGGGACACGCACGCACACAGCGAGGGAGGGACACGCACGCACACAGCGAGGGAGGGACACGCACGCACACAGCGAGGGAGGGACACGCACGCACACAGCGAGGGAGGGACACGCACGCACACAGCGAGGGAGGGACACGCACGCACACAGCGAGGGAGGGACACGCACGCACACAGCGAGGGAGGGACACGCACGCACACAGCGAGGGAGGGACACGCACGCACACAGCGAGGGAGGGACACGCACGCACACAGCGAGGGAGGGACACGCACGCACACAGCGAGGGAGGGACACGCACGCACACAGCGAGGGAGGGACACGCACGCACACAGCGAGGGAGGGACACGCACGCACACAGCGAGGGAGGGACACGCACGCACACAGCGAGGGAGGGACACGCACGCACACAGCGAGGGAGGGACACGCACGCACACAGCGAGGGAGGGACACGCACACACACAGCGAGGGAGGGACACGCACACACACAGCGAGGGAGGGACACACACACACAGCGAGGGAGGGACACACACACACAGCGAGGGAGGGACACGCACACACACAGCGAGGGAGGGACACGCACACACACACACAGCGAGGGGACACACACACACACAGCGAGGGGGGACACGCAAACAGACAGCGAGGGAGGGACACGCACGCACACAGCGAGGGAGGGACACGCACGCACACAGCGAGGGAGGGACACGCACGCACACAGCGAGGGAGGGACACGCACGCACACAGCGAGGGAGGGACACGCACGCACACAGCGAGGGAGGGACACGCACGCACACAGCGAGGGAGGGACACGCACGCACACAGCGAGGGAGGGACACGCACGCACACAGCGAGGGAGGGACACGCACGCACACAGCGAGGGAGGGACACGCACGCACACAGCGAGGGAGGGACACGCACGCACACAGCGAGGGAGGGACACGCACGCACACAGCGAGGGAGGGACACGCACGCACACAGCGAGGGAGGGACACGCACGCACACAGCGAGGGAGGGACACGCACGCACACAGCGAGGGAGGGACACGCACGCACACAGCGAGGGAGGGACACGCACGCACACAGCGAGGGAGGGACACGCACACACACAGCGAGGGAGGGACACGCACACACACAGCGAGGGAGGGACACGCACACACACAGCGAGGGAGGGACACGCACACACACAGCGAGGGAGGGACACACACACACAGCGAGGGAGGGACACACACACACAGCGAGGGAGGGACACGCACACACACAGCGAGGGAGGAACACGGACACACACAGCGACGGAGGGACACGCACACACACACACAGCGAGGGGACACACACACACACAGCGAGGGGGGACACGCAAACAGACAGCGAGGGAGGGACACGCACGCACACAGCGAGGGAGGGACACGCACGCACACAGCGAGGGAGGGACACGCACGCACACAGCGAGGGAGGGACACGCACGCACACAGCGAGGGAGGGACACGCACACACACAGCGAGGGAGGGACACGCACACACACAGCGAGGGAGGGACACGCACACACACAGCGAGGGAGGGACACGCACACACACAGCGAGGGAGGGACACGCACACACACAGCGAGGGAGGGACACGCACACACACAGCGAGGGAGGGACACGCACACACACAGCGAGGGAGGGACACGCACACACACAGCGAGGGAGGGACACGGACACACACAGCGAGGGAGGGACACGGACACACACAGCGAGGGAGGGACACGGACACACACAGCGACGGAGGGACACGCACACACACACACAGCGAGGGGACACACACACACACACACACACACACACACAGCGAGGGGGGACACGCACACACATACACACAGCGAGGGTGAGACATGCACACACACACAGCGAGAGAGAGACACATACACACAAAGCGATGGAGTGACACACACACAAACAGCGAGTGAGGGACACGCAGTGAAGGGGGGACACACAAACCCATATTGTGACGGTGTGACACGTACACACACACAAAGAGGAAGGGACACGCGCACAAACACAGCGAGCGAGGGACACACACAGCGAGCGAGAGGCTTGCTGAGACACGCAGCGAGGTAGGGACATGCACACGCACAGTAAGGGAGGGACACGCTCATACACAGCGAGGGAAGGACATGCACACACACAGGGAGGGAGCGACATACACAAACACACACAGCGAGAGGGGAAATGCACAGACACAGCGAGGGAGGGACACACGCACACACAGTAAGAGGGTCATGCACTCACACAGCAAGGGAAGATGAGCACACACAGTGAGGGGGGTATACACAAAGAGCAAGGGAGGGACACACAAACACAAAGCGAGGGAGGGACACGCACGCATACACACAGTTAAGGGGATACACGCAGACACACAGTGATGGAAGGACACTCACATACACTGCAAGAGGGATACACATACACTGCAACAGGGACACACATACTCACAGCAAGAGGGGGACACACACACACAGCGAGGGAGGGACACGAACACACAGCCAGGAAGGGACATGCACACACAGTGAGGGAGGGACACGCACACACAGCGAGGGAGGGACACGCACACACAGCGAGGGAGGGACACGCACACACAGTGAGGGAGGGACACGCACAAACACAAACACACACACAGAGCAAGAGAGGGACATGCGCACACCCAACGAGGGGGAGACACATGCACACACAGCGAGGGAGGGCCAGGCGCACACACAGCGAGGGAGGGCCACGCGCACACACAGCGAGGGAGGGCCGCGCACAAACAGCGAGGGGGACACGCACACACACACACACCCACCCACTGCGAGGGAGGGCCACGCACGCACAGTGAGAGGGACACACACACTCACACACACACAAACACAGCGAGGCGACGGAGGGACACACACACACTCACAGCGAGGGAGGGACACACACACACTCACAGCGAGGGAGGGACACACACACACTCACAGCGAGGGAGGGACACACACACACTCACAGCGAGGGAGGGACACACACACACTCACAGCGAGGGAGGGACACACACACACTCACAGCGAGGGAGGGACACACACACACTCACAGCGAGGGAGGGACACACACACACTCACAGCGAGGGAGGGACACACACACACTCACAGCGAGGGAGGGACACACACACACTCACAGCGAGGGAGGGACACACACACACTCACAGCGAGGGAGGGACACACACACACTCACAGCGAGGGAGGGACACACACACACTCACAGCGAGGGAGGGACACACACACACTCACAGCGAGGGAGGGACACACACACACTCACAGCGAGGGAGGGACACACACACACTCACAGCGAGGGAGGGACACACACACACTCACAGCGAGGGAGGGACACACACACACTCACAGCGAGGGAGGGACACACACACACTCACAGCGAGGGAGGGACACACACACACTCACAGCGAGGGAGGGACACACACACTCACAGCGAGGGAGGGACGCACACTCACAGCGAGGGAGGGACACACACTCACAGCGAGGGAGGGACACGCACACTCACAGCGAGGGAGGGACACGCACACTCACAGCGAGGGAGGGACACGCACACTCACAGAGAGGGAGGGACACGCACACTCACAGAGAGGGAGGGACACGCACACTCACAGAGAGGGAGGGACACGCACACTCACAGAGAGGGAGGGACACGCACACTCACAGAGAGGGAGGGACACACACACTCACAGAGAGGGAGGGACACACACACTCACAGAGAGGGAGGGACACACACACTCACCGCGAGGGAGGGACACGCACACTCACCGCGAGGGAGGGACACGCACACTCACCGCGAGGGAGGGACACGCACACTCACAGCGAGGGAGGGACACGCACACTCACAGCGAGGGAGGGACACGCACACTCACAGCGAGGGAGGGACACGCACACTCACAGCGAGGGAGGGACACGCACACTCACAGCGAGGGAGGGACACGCACACTCACAGCGAGGGAGGGACACGCACACTCACAGAGAGGGAGGGACACGCACACTCACAGAGAGGGAGGGACACGCACACTCACAGCGAGGGAGGGACACGCACACTCACAGCGAGGGAGGGACACGCACACTCACAGCGAGGGAGGGACACGCACACTCACAGCGAGGGAGGGACACGCACACTCACAGCGAGGGAGGGACACGCACACTCACAGCGAGGGAGGGACACGCACACTCACAGCGAGGGAGGGACACGCACACTCACAGCGAGGGAGGGACACGCACACTCACAGCGAGGGAGGGACACGCACACTCACAGCGAGGGAGGGACACGCACACTCACAGCGAGGGAGGGACACGCACACTCACAGCGAGGGAGGGACACGCACACTCACAGCGAGGGAGGGACACGCACACTCACAGCGAGGGAGGGACACGCACACTCACAGCGAGGGAGGGACACGCACACTCACAGCGAGGGAGGGACACGCACACTCACAGAGAGGGAGGGACACGCACACTCACAGAGAGGGAGGGACACGCACACTCACAGAGAGGGAGGGACACGCACACTCACAGAGAGGGAGGGACACACACTCACCGCGAGGGAGGGACACGCACACTCACCGCGAGGGAGGGACACGCACACTCACAGAGAGGGAGGGACACACACACTCACAGCGAGGGAGGGACACACACACTCACAGCGAGGGAGGGACACACACACTCACAGCGAGGGAGGGACACACACACTCACAGCGATGGAGGGACACACACACTCACAGCGATGGAGGGACACACACACTCACAGCGAGGGAGGGACACACACACTCACAGCGAGGGAGGGACACACACACTCACAGCGAGGGAGGGACACACACACTCACAGCGAGGGAGGGACACACACACTCACAGCGAGGGAGGGACACACACACTCACAGCGAGGGAGGGACACACACACTCACAGCGAGGGAGGGACACACACACACACAGCGAGGGAGGGACACACAGACACACAGTGAGTGATTGATACGCATACACACACACATACAGAGCGAGGGGAGGACACACACACACTGCAAGAGGGGCACACACACTCACAGCTAGAGGGGCGCGCGCGCACACACACACACACACACAGCGAGGGTGGGACATGTGCTCAGAAAATGAGAGGGGACACACACACACACAAAGTGAGGGAGGGTGACACGCAGACATACGCACAAACACACACACACACACACACACACACAGTGAGGGAGGGACACACACAGAGTGAGGAGAGTTACACACACAGCGAGGGAAGGGGACACACACGCATACACACACACAAACACAGAACAAGGGAGGGACACGTGCACACACAGTGATATGTCTTCTCGGACGTGTAATCGTCCAGTCTCACTCCAGTCTGCTCCCTCACAGGGTCACCGTCTCTGTGACTCCCAGGTACAACTAGGCCTCGATCCTCAGTGCTGATTTATATTCTCCCAGGTGTGAGTCAGCCTCAAGCTCCTGCTCCAAGTTACTCCCTCACACGGTCACTCCCTCTGTGACTCGGTGCTGGTTTCGAGCCTCCTGCTCTGCTTTTGAAACAAATCCAGGTCCCAGTCGGCCTCAATCCTCGCTTTTGATGTATATTCTCCCGCTTTGTGGGGCACTCGCTCAGGTTCTCTCCCCTTGTGACTCCCAGGTAATGGGAGGCTTCAAGCCTCAGCTGAGATTTATAACATCCCATTCCGCACTGCTCTCTTACAGGATCACCGTTGTGCTGGAAGACAATGCGAAAGAGGAGGATTAGACAGAGCAGAGGGTGTTACAGTGACTGAGGGAGCTGTAGGGGATGAAACAGATTGTCTGGGGAGCCAGGCAGACGTGCAGTAACTAAATAACGTTACTGGAAGATACAGCGAGAGTTGCAGACACTGAAGAAGGCAAAGGAAATAGAGAGATGGTGGCTTGTCCATGACGGAGCTTTGTAGAGTCTAAAGGGCTTCAAAGTTTGTGAGAAGATTTGTAGCTCGGGTGCTCGTTGTTGTGGTTCTGTTCGCCGAGTTGGGAATTTGGGTTGCAGATGTTTCGTCCCCTGTCTAGGTGACATCCTCAGGGAGCCTCCTGTGAAGTGTTTCTGTGATGTTTCCTCTGGCAACTATAGTGATTTGCATCTGCCGCTTCCAGTTCTTAGTTCCAGCTGTCCGCTGCAGTGGTCGGTATATTGGGTCCAGGTCGATGTGCTTATTGATTGAATCTGTGGATTAGTGCCATGCCTCCAGGAATTCCCTGGCTGTTCTCTGTTTGGCTTGCCCTATAATAGTAGTGTTGTCCCAGTCGAACTCATGTTGCTTGTCATTTGCGTGTGTGGCTACTAAGGATCGTGTCGTGTCGTTTCGTGGCTAGTTGGTGTTCATGGATGCGGATCATGAGCTGTCTTCCTCTTTGTCCTATGTAATGTTTTGTGCAGTCCTTGCATGGGATTTTGTACACTACATTGGTTTTACTCATTCTGGGTATCGGGTCCTTCGTTCTGGTGAGTTGTTGTCTGAGAGTGGCTGTTGGTTTGTGTGCTGTTATGAGTCCTAGTGGTTGCAGTAGTCTGGCTGTCAGTTCGGAAATGTTCTTGATGTATGGTAGTGTGGCTAGTCCTTTGGGTCGTGGTATGTCTTCATTCCGTTGTTTTTCCCTGAGGCATCTGTGGATGAAATTGCGTGAAGTTTGACCCCACCCCGCAGCTCACCAATAGGATAGCAACACACTGATAAACCTACAAAAAAAACCAGGTTTGACCTACAGAGAATGAAACCTGAAAGCAACAAAACCCTCAGAATCTATGGACTACCTAAAGTGCACAAACCCGACATCCCACTCAGACCCATAGTATCACGACCAGGGACACCATCACACAAACTGGCTAAAGAACTACAGCAGAAACTGAAACACCTGATCTGCAGATCCAGACACTCGACACAGTCAACACAGGAATTCTTGGAAATCATCAGAAATATACACATAGACAAGGAAGTTAACTATAGTCTCATTCGATGTAACGGCACTGTTCATCTCTATCGACAAAACCCTAGCCAGCGAAACAATAGCCAACCTGCTGGACATACAGAACAGACAACAGGACGTTGAACCTATCAACAAAGACTGCATACTCAAACTAGTGGACCTGTGCCTCACAACACACTTCACATTCAACAACCAAATATATGAACAAATCAACGGCACACCCATGGGCTCACCCATCTCTGGACCCATAGCAGAAGCGGTAATGCAAAAATTAGAACAAACAGTCTTACCGCAAATTCAACCCAAACTCTGGGTCAGATATGTAGATGACACCTTTGTAATCATTAAAAACACAGAAATAGAGATCACACACTAGATCATCAACGCCACACTCACAGGAATCCGATTCACTAGAGAGGAAGAAAATGATAACCAACTCCCATTCCTCGACGTGATGGTACAGAGAACACCGAACGGAGAATTCACCACAAAGGTATACAGGAAAGGCACACACACAGGCCAAGTCCTGAACTACGAAAGCAACCACCCCAACTCACACAAAATAAGTTGCATCAAGACACTGTTCAAAAGGGCCACAACACACTGCAGTACACCAGAACTGCAAAAAGAGGAAGAAGAACACCTATACAATGTATTCGCCAAGAACGGATACCCACACAATTTCATTAGGGATTGTCTGTATGGATTTGCTAGACGACTGTCCTCTGATATTGATGAGAGCAGTGCAGATGATCTGGTTTATATGGAGTTCATTAAGGTCTTTGACAAGGTCCCACATGGAAGGCTGGTCCAAAAGGGAAGATCCCATGGGATCCAAGATAAGTTGGTAAATTGGCTCCACAATTGGTGGAGGGTCTAAAGAGTGGATGGAATAAGCTGCCAGACCAAATAGTGGGGTCTGATAGAAATACATTTAATAGGCATGTGGATGGGTGTATGAATAGCAAAGGTTTAGAGTGATATTGGCAAAATTGTGGCAAATGTGACGAGTTACGTCATGCAGGAGTTGGTCCGAAGGCCCTGTTTCCGTGCTGTACATCTCTATAACTCAACGTCTTGAAATGAGTCCACATTATAGAAAAGGAGGTGCTGGAGGTTTTAAAACACAAAGGTAGATAAATCCCCAGGACCTGATCAAATGTATCTCAAGACATTGTGGGAAGCTGGCGAAGAAATTGTCGGGCCCCTAGCAGAGATATTTGTACCATAGAGTGCTATGTGTGATAGGCTGTTAGACGCGAGGGTGGCATTGTGGACAGTGAAGAAGGTTTTCTGAGATTACAAAGGGATCCTGATGTAATGTGTGAATGGCTGAAAAACTGTAGATGGAGTTCAATCTGAATAAATGCGAGGTAATGCATTTGGTACAACAAACACGGGCAGGACTTATACAATTAATGGCAAGACCTTCGGTATTGTTGTAGAACAGAGGAACCTCAGGGTTCAGCTACATAATTCTTTGAAGTTTGCAACATGGAGAGACAGGATAGTTTAATAAAAGGTGCTTACCTCACTTGCTTTCATTGCTCAGTCCTTTGGATATAGGAGTTGGGAAGTCATATTGAGGTTATACAGGCCATTGGTGAGTCCTCTTCTGGAATACTGTATCCAGTTCTAGTCGCCCAGTTATAGGAAGGATATTATTAAGCTGGAAAGGGTTGGGAGGAGATTTACTGGGATGTGGCTGGGTACGAAAGGCTTCAGTATAAAGAAAGGCTGAATAGGTTGGTATTTTTCACTGAAACCTGAATGTTGACAGATGACCTCATAGAAATTTATAAAATCATGAGGAGGATAGATAGAGTTCATGAGAGTTGTCTTTCCCATGGACAAGGGAGTTTCAAGACAAGGCACTACATTTTTAAGTTAGAGGAGAGACATATAAAAAAAAAGACATGAGAGGCACATTGTTACACAGAGGGTGGGATGTGTGTGAAATGAACTTCCCAAGGAAGAGGTGAACATGGGGACAATTACAATGTTCAAAAGACATTTGGATTAGTACAGGAATAGGAAAGGTTTGAAAGGATATGATCCAGGAACAGGCAGGTGGGAAGAGATCCGTTCTAGAGTATGGTTAGCGTTAACTGAACAGTGCGGTATGACTCTCTGACTATGATTATAATGTTGTGTCATCAATTAACAAAGACTGCAAGAGAAAGCCAGGGAACTACAGATTGATGAGCGAGACATCAGGGTGGGTCAGTTGTTGGAGGTTATTTTGAGAGGTAGGACTTACATGCATTTGGAAAGATAAGGCCTGATTACGGACAGCCAGCATGGCTTTGTGCATGGGAAAAAATGTCCCACAAACTTGACTGGAGTTTGCTCAAGATGTGACCAATAAGATAGATGAAGGCAGAGCAACAGATGTTGTTTCTGGCTTCCGCAAACCCTTGTTCAGGATGTAGCATGATACACTGGTTAGTAAGGGTAGATCACAAGGGATCAGGGAGAGCTAGCCAACTGGATACAAAATGGAATGACAGTGGGAGACAGAGGGTGGTGGGAGAGGGTTGTTGTTCAGACTGGAGGCCTCTGACCAGCAGTGTTCTGTAAGGATTGTGCACCACTTACATAAACAATTTGAGTGAAAATATAGTAATCCCTGTTAATATGTTTATAGATATCAAGATTAGTGGAAAAGTGGGCATGGAATATAGTTATCGAAGGGAATGGTAATCAACTGGGCCAAGGAATGAAAGATGGAGTTTAATTCAGGTGTTGGATTTAGTTCAGACAAACCAGGGAGGACTAACATGGGTAATGGTTGGGCCCTGGACAGTGTTGCAGAAAAGAGAGAGACCAAGGGGTGCAGTTACATTGTTCCTTGGACTGGCATCACAGGGCGACAGGGTGTTGAAAGCAGCAATTGGCACACTTGTCTTCATTGGTCAGAGCATTGAGTACATGAGTTGGAGATATTGGTAACACTGTCGTCAATATTTCTCCTGGGCAGAGGAGGCCACGGGGTGACCTTATAAAGGTTTATGAAACCATGTAGGGTCTAAGTAAGATGAATTGCCAAGGGTAGGTGAGTCCATTGCTAGAGGCATAAACGTGAGGTGAGAGAGCAAGGATTTAAAGAGGGAGCTGAGGGGCAACATTATCCACAGAGGATGGTGCATAGTCGGAATGGACTGCCAGAGGAAATGATAAAAACAAGTACAATTACAACATGGAAAAGACACTTGGGCAGGTACATGGAGAGGAGAAGATTTGAAGGGATATAGGCCAAACACAGGCAAACGCGACTCATTCCATTTAGGGAACCTTGGCCAAAGAGTAATGCCGCACAGAAACAGACCCTATGTCTCCAGTTATTGGAGGAGGAGACTATCGAGACAAGGCATGTTATAGAGACTGAAGCAAGGTACAGTGATAAGGATGGTCCTCTGGACTGGAGATTTCAAATATGTGAAATAATTGGTGAGAGGGGAGGAGATGACAGAGGTAGGAACTGTTATAGGAGTTAGAATGATTGAAGACACTGGTCCTCTATACAAGCCATAGATACAGTGTTGGAGAGGGAATAGGGAACAGAAAGATCCCAGGCAGCATTTCCACCCTCTCGTGGGAGACCTGCTTTCCCCTCAGTTGTTTTGATGCTCCCTGAGAAAGCACAGGCTTGGACTGATAACTGGGAATTCCCGATGCTGTCTCCTTACAACAAAACTTGCAGCAGGCGTGGTGATTGAGCCTGGGGTGTGTCTGTACTGTGCTCCCCCTCCAGCACTTTCTCTATGTCATGTCTTGTTCACTGATGTTTGGATCCTCCTTATTACTTTCTGCTCTGTGCACTGGAATGATCTTACCTGGCAGCAGGATTTATTGAAGACTCCCGACCTCCCTGACTTTGTCTTTCTGGCTGACCAACCATCGTCCCAACCAGCAGTTGGCAAGTCTATTCAGTCAGGAACTCCATGAGTACCTGTACAAGACACAGAAATAGGCAGAATGGGGAAATTAGACTAATGCTTTGACGGTTACACATAGAGAATGGCACTGAGCCCACAGAGATCTGGAAAATCCCAATCTACATTCCTGACCTGTGCTGTCTCATCTCTCTGGAGTGGAGAATTCTGTTGGCTCAGGATCTGGAGTAGCTTCAAGAGTGAGAGACGCTGACAGAGGCAGCAATTAGACCCACACAGTGAGGGACACCACATGGAGAGGCACTGAGTCACATCACCAGAGTGCTGGGTCAAACAATTGTGCAGGAAGAAAGAGTTTTGATTCATGTTGCACTGGGATATACAAATTGTGAGCAGGCGAAGTGATGGCCTAGTGGCATTATTGTGTGACAATTTATCCAGAAACTCAGCAAGTGTTCTCTGGACACAGGTTCAAATCCCACCATTGCAAATGATTGAATGTGAAGTAAATGCTTCAAACACGATGTAATTAAAAGCCTGTGAGTGAGTATTAAACAATTGCTGATGTTAAGAAAAATCCATCGGGTGCATTCCTGTCTTTCGTGAATTAACCTAAGATGGGACTGGGATATCACAGGTATTACAGAAACAACAGCTGAGGGAGGGACAGGACAGGACAGGCAGCTCAATGTTCCAGGGGACAGATGCTGCAGGAAGGACAGAAAGGGAGCTGAGAGAGGAGGAGAGCTGCTGGTTCTGACTGGGTGAAACATCTCAGCAGGACTGAGAGGATATTCCTGTGGGACCGCCCAGTGACGCTGTGTCCGTGGGATTAATCAGTAACAATGGGTCTTCCCTTTCCTCTGATTGTTCTACAGACCCCGAGAGCCCCGCCCTCCTGCACCTTGACCTTTTCAAGATGGCGGCCCATCTTGTCTTCCCTCAAACAAATGGCGGCCGCTTCCCTGATCAGAGACCGAGAGGATACCCGGGCCGAGAGGATATTTTTCGAGTTATTTTTAACCTGTATTCGGGACTTGTGAATTCTCTCCGCTCCTTTCTCCCAGCGAGGCTCCCACACACCGGCTCTGAGCGCCGCTCTCTGAAGCCGATCGCAGCCGCTGCCGGAGAAAGCAGCTCCATGTCTCTCTCTCCCTTTGTAATGATAAATGTGACACTGCGCATGCTCCACATAGAAACCAAACTGCGCGTGCGTCTGAGATTACCGGTGGATTTATAGAGAATATTCATAACTGCACAGGATCATGGGTCAAATATTAGTCATTAACAATTGCTCTGGAGAGTTACAGTCATTGAGATGATTAGTATGCAAATAGATTGTTCGGTCCAATTTAACCAAGCTGGCCAGGTATGTAAATTATCAATCGTTCTGAGAGTTTGAAAATAAGTTTCTTGCTCGAGTTGTGTAAACCGACCTGTGAATTATTCTCAGCTCGTCCCCCTACAATATTGGAAAATCACCCATGTGTTTATCTAAGGACTGTTTAAATCTCCCTAATGTCCGTGATCAAATTTATATCTCAACTGTTTCTTTAAAATCTCACATTGATTCAAGGGAGATGTTTAATGCTCCACTATGTAGTGAGGATGTTCAATCCTGCAAAATAGTTTGTTTTCTGACCAATCCTGAAGCGTTCACTCCCCGAGAATGTTTTGGCCCCGTTCCTCACTCACTCTGGTTGGCGGACCGACCGCTGATCGGTCCGCCTGTTCCGCCCCTTCTCCCAATTGCAGAGTTGATTCAGGCTTAGGGATAAGGGAAGTTAGAGTCGATGCCTTGTGATGTGGTGAAAATATCCCGAATCTTGGATCGAGAGGCCTGAGGTCATTTCACAGCTTGTGCAGGTGTGTGTAATAACAAATTTATTAAGAAAAAAACAAGGGAAGGCAGGAACAGAGTAAAAACAATAGAACATGCAAACAATGTGGTGGAGCTCTCAGTGCTCTGGTGATTTTAGTCTTTACCATGTGTTCCAAGGCCCCAGTGCATCTCAGTACAGAGTGCCACTCCTCCTTGTGCACAGCCAGATACCACGAAGGTGGGGCAAAGTGATGTGGTGGGGTACAGATTCTGGATTAGTGGTGCTGGAAGAGCACAGTAGTTCAGGTAACATCCGAGCAGCAGTAAAATCGACGTTTCGGGCAAAAGCCCTTCATCAGGAACAAAGGCAGAGAGCCTGAAGCGTGGAGAGATAAGCTGGAGGAGAGTGGGGAGAAAGTAGCAGAGAGTACAATAGGTGAGTGGGGGAGGGGATGAAGGTGATAGGTCGGGGGCGAAGGGGAGGGTGGAGTGGATAGGGAGAAAAGAATATAGGCAGGTAGGACAAGTCAGGACATGTCACGGGGACAGTGCTGAGCTGGAAGTTTGGAACTGGGGTGAGGTGGGAGAAGGGGAAATGAGGAAACTGTTGAAGTCCACATTGATGCTCTGGGGTTGAAGTGTTGCAAGGCGTAAGATGAGGCGTTCTTCCTCCAGGCGTCTGGTGGGGAGGGTGCGGCGGTGAAGGAGGCCCAGGACCTCCATGACCTCGGCAGATTGGGAGGGAGAGTTGAAATGTTGGGCCACAGGGCGGTGTGGTTGATTGGTGCAGGAGATGTTGCCTAAAACACTCCGCTAGGAGGCGTCCAGTCTCCCCAATGTAGAGGAGACCGCATCGGGAGCATTGGATATAATAAATGATATTAGTGGATGTGCAGGTAAAACTTTGATGGATGTGGAAGGCTCCTTTAGGGCCTTGGACAGAGGTGAGGGAGCAGGTGTGGGCGCAGGTTTTGCAATTCTTGCGGTGGCAGGGAAAGGTGCCAGGTTGGGAGTGTAGGATATGGGGGACGTGGATCTGACCAGGTAGTCCCGGATGGAATGGTCTTTGTGGAAGGCGGAAAGGGGTGGGGAGGGAAATATATCCCCGGTGGTGGGGTCTTTTTGGAGGTGGTGGAAATGTCAGCGGATTATTTGGGTATTTTCGAAGGTTGGTGGGCTGGAAGGTGAGCACCAGGGGTGTTCTGTCCTTGTTACGGTTGGTGGGGTGAGGTCTGAGGACAGAGGTGCGGGATGTGGACGAGATGCGTTGGAGGGCATCTTTAACCACGTAGGAAGGGAAATTGTGGTCTCTAAAGAAGGAGACCACCTGGTGTGTTCTGTGGTGGAACTGATCCTCCTGGGAGCAGATACGGCGGAGGCGGAGGAATTGGGAATACGGGATGGCATTTTTGCAAGATGTAAGGTGGGAAGAGGTGTAATCCAGGTAGCTGTGGGAGTTGGTGGGTGTCAACGTCAGTGTCAAATCGGTCATCATTAATTGAAATGGAGAGGTCCAGGAAGGGGAGGGTGGTGTCAGAGATGACCCAGGTAAATTTAAGGTCAGGGTGGAATGTGTTGGTGAAGTTGATGAATTGCTCAACCTCCTCGCGGGAGCACGAGGTGGTGCCAATGCAGTCATCAACGTAGCGGAGGAAGAGGTGGGGAGTGGTGCCGGTGTAATTACAGAAGATCGACTGTTCTACGTAGCGAACAAAGAGACAGGCATAGCTGGGGCCCATACGTGTGCCCATGGCTACCCCTTTGATCTGGAGGAAGTGGGAGGATTTGAAGGAGAAATTGTTAAGAGTGAGGACCAGTTCGGTCAAACAAATGAGTGTGTCGGTGGAAGGGTACTGTTGGCGACGTCGGGAGAGGAAAAAACGGAGGGCTTGGAGGCCCTGGTAATGGCAGATGGAGGTGTAGAGGGATCGGATATCCATGGTGAAGATGAGGCGTTGGGGGTCGGGGAAACAGAAATCTTGGAGGAGGTGGCGGGCGTGGGTGGTGTCTCGAACGTATGTGGGGAGTTCCTGGACTAGGGAGGATAGGACAGTGTTGAGGTAGGTAGAAATGAGTTCAGTGGGGCAGAAGAATGCTGAGACAATGGGTCAGCGAGTGTAGTCAGGCTTGTGGATCTTGGGAAGGAGGTAGAACCGGGCAGTGCGGGTTTTCCGGACTATGAGTTTGGAAACTATGGGTGGGATATCTCCTGAGGTTATGAGGTTCTGAATGGTCTGGGAGATGATGGTTTTGTGATGGAGGGGTGGGGTCATGGTCAAGGAGGCGGTAGGAAGAGGTGTCCTCGAGCTGGGGTTTGGCTTCAGCGGTGTAGAGGTCAGTGCGCCAGACCACCACTGCGCCCCTTTATCTGCTGGCTTGATGGTGAGGTTGGGATTGGAGGGCTGCACGTTGTGAGGGTGAGAGGTTGGAGTGGGGAAGGGGAGTAGACAGGTTGAGGCGGTTAATGTCCCAGCGGCAGTTGGAAATGAAGAGGTCGAGGGCAGGTAATAGGCCAGCGCGGTGTGTCCAGGTGGATGCAGTGTGTTGGAGGTAGGCGAAGGGGTCTTTGGAAGGTGGGCGGGAGTCCTGATTGTGAAAGTAAGCTCGGAGGCAGAGGCGGCGGAAGAAGTGTTCGACGTCACAGCGTGCATTAAATTAATTGATGCATGGACGGAAGTAGATGAAGGTAAGGCTTTTGCTGAGGACTGATCGTTCGTCCTCAGTGAGGGGAAGGTCTGGAGGGATGGTGAAAACTCGGCAGGGCTGGGAGCTGGGATCTGGTGTGGGTGTGGAGCTGGGAGTGGGGGCGGAGCCTGTAACTGGAGTGGGCGGGATGGGGGTGGAATCATGAGCAGGGTTCCACCCCCATTCCCCCCATGCTGACGTCATCATCCTGGGAAAAATACTTCCACTGTCTCCCTTTCTAATCCTCTGGTCATCTTGTATGTCTCTATCAAATCCCCTCTCGCCTTATTCTTGCCAATGAGAAGAGTTTCAAGTCTCTCAGCCTTTCCTCACAAGACCTTCTCTCCAGACCAGGCAACGTTCTGGTAAACCTCCTCTGCACCTTTTCCAATGTTTCCAGATCCTTCCGGAAATATGGAAACCAGTACTGAACACAATATTCCAAGTGTTGCAGCACCAGCGTTTTGTATAGTTGCAGTATGGTATTTCAACTTCGGAACTCAATCCCTCCATGAATGAAACCGAACACACCGTTTGCCTTCTTAACAGCACTATCAACCTGGGTAGCAACTTTCAGGGATCTATGTACATGGACTCAAAGATCCCTCTGCACATCACACTACCAAGAATCTTTCCATTGACCCAGTATTCAGCCTTCCTGTTATTCTTCTCAAAGTGCATCACCTCACATTTAGTTGTATTGAACTCTATTTGCCACCTCTCAGCCCAATTCTGCAATTTATCAGAGTCCCCTTGCAACCTGTAGCATTCTTCCACACTGTCCACTACTACACTGACTTTAATGTCGTCTGCAAATTTCCTAATCCATTCACCTATACCTGCAGTGGTCCCAAAACAGATCCTGGTGGCACATGACTCGTCACTGGACTCCAGGCTCAATATTTTCCATCAACCACCACTTGCTGTCTTCTTTGAGAATGAAAGTTTCTAATCCAAACTGCTAAATCACCCTCAATTCTATGCCTCTGCATTTTCTCCAACAGCCTACCATGTGGAACCTTGTCAAAGGCTTTACTTTTGTCCATGTATACCACGTCAAATGCCCTACCCTCATCTACAAGCTTGGTGACCTTCTCAAAAAAACTCAATGAGGTTTGCGAAACATGACCTGCCCTTGACAAAACCAAGTTGACTATCTGAAATCAAATTGATGTTTGCCAGATGATTATAAATCTTATCTCTTATAATCCTTTCCTAAACCTTTCCTACAACAGAAGTAAGGCTCACTGGTCTATAATTACCTGGGTCATCTCTACTGCCCTTCTTGAACAAGGGCACAACATTTGCAATCTTCCAGTACTCTGGTACCAAATCTGCAGACAATGACAACTCAAATATCCAAGCCAAAGGCCTTCTCCCTAGCTTCGCAGAGAATCCTCGGATAAATCCCATCCAGCCCAGGGGACTTGTCTATTTTCACTCCTTCCAGCATTGATAACACCTGTTCGTAACTAACCTTGATAATTTCTAGTCTAATATCTCATACCTCATTCTCCTCCTCTACAATATTCTCCTTTTCCTCAGTGAAAACTGATGAGAAATGTTCATTTAGCATCTCTCCGATCTCCACAGGGTCAACATTCATCTTCCCATTCTGTCTGTGATTGGCCCTATTCCTACCCTAATTATCTTTTTATTCCTCACATACCTATAGAAAGCTTTAGGGTTTTCCTTTATTCTATTTCTTAAAGACTGCTCGTGTCCTCTCTTTGCTCCTTTTAACTCTCTCTTTAAATCCTTCTTAGCTGTTCTGTAATTCTCCATCACCTCATCTGAACTATCTTGCCTCATCAACACCTAAGCCTCCTTCTTCTTCGTAACAAGAGATGCAGTTTCTGCAGTAAACCAAGGTTCCCTTACCTTATCACTTCCTCCTGCCTAACAGGGACATACCTATCAAGGACACGCAATTTCTGTTCCTTAAACCAGCTCCACATTTCCATTGTCTGCATCTCCTGCATTTTGCTACCCCATTCTGTGCATCTAATTAAGATTAGATTAGATTGGATTACAGTGTGGAAACAGGCCCTTCGCCCAACAAGTCCACACCGACCCACCGAAGAGCAACCCTACCCATACCCCTACATTTACCCCTTACCTAACACTACGGGCAATTTAGTATGGCCAATTCACCTGACCCTGCACATCTTTGGACTGTGTGAGGAAACCGGAGCACCCAGAGGAAACCCACGCAGACACGGGGAGAACGTGCAAACTCCACAGTCAATCGCCTGAGGCTGGAATTGAACCCGGGTCTCTGACGCTGTGAGGCAGCAGTACTAACCACTGTGCCACCGTACCGCCCACAATTCTTGCCTAATAACATTATAATTGCCCTTGCCCCATCAATAACTCTTGACCTGTGGCATGTACTTATTCCTTTTCATCGCTAAACTAAACTTAACTGAATTATGGTCTCTCTCTCCAATGTGCTCACCTACAACTAAATAAAACACCTAGTCTGGTTCATTTCCAAGGACCAGATCCAATGTGGCCTCCCCTCTTGTTGGCCCTTCAACATACTGTGTCAGGAAACCCTCCTGTACACATTGCATAAAAACTGATTCATCCGACGTATTAGTTATAGCATTTCCAGTCAATTTTGGGGAAGTTAAATTCCCCCATAATGACCACCCTGTTACTTTCACTCCTATTCAGAATAATTTTGCTAATCCTCTCTTCCACCTCCCTGGAACTCTGCGGAGGCCTATAAAAAAAACTCCAAGCAGTGTGATCGCTCCTCTTCTGTTTCTAACCTCAGCCCACACTACCTCAGGAGACTAGTCCTCATCAAAAGTTCTCTCAGCCACCGTTATACTCTCCTCGGCTAACGTGACTTGCATGGACCCATTGCAGAGCTTCAAACTCCATGAGGCAGCCATACTCTCTGACAGACAGACTCAGTCTGGAACCTGCTCTGTCCTTAAGACGTTATGCACTGCCTGTGCTCCTCCATTTCCCATTTGCACATTCCCTTTCCAACACACCCCACCTGCATCACTCCACGAATGCTGCTGGCAAGGGCAGAAGTCTGTGGAATACTCTCCCTAACCTTCTCTATCCTCCTTTAAGATGTATTTTAAAATCTTTCTCTTTAATCAATGTTTTGATCATCCATGAAGCACCTTAGGAGATTTGCCATTGTAAAAGACTCCACACAATGCAAGTAGTTGTTGTTATTGCTGTACATGAGGAGAAACAAGAATGATGCATTCAAAATTCTAACAAGAAAGTCACTGACAGGTGTAGTGTGCAGGCCACCAAATAATAACATCACATTGAGATGGGCAATAAACAAAGAAATAACTAATGCCTGTAAAAATGGTATGGCTATTATCATGGATGCTTTTAATCTACATGTAGCTTGGTCGAACCAGCTCAGTCAGGGTAGCCTTGAGTTTATTACGTGTATCCATGATAGTTTTCTTGAGCAGTATGAAATGGAACTGACAAGGGAGCAATCTATCCGGCATCTGGCCCTGTGCAATGAGACAGGAATAATTAATGACCTCAGAGTTAGGGATCCTCTTGAAAGAAGTGATCACTGTATGGTTGAATTTAGAGTACATATGGAGAATGTGAAGATAAAATCCAATACCTGGGTCCTGTGCTTCAACACAGGGAACTACAATACAATGAGGGAGAACCTGGATAAAGTAGACTGGAAACCAAGATTTTATGGTGGGACAGTTGATGAGCAGTAGAAGATTTTCAAAGACATTTTACAAAGTGTTCAGCAATGATATATTCCAGTGAAAAGGACGGACTGTAAGAAAAGGCAAACTCTGTGATGGGTATCTAAGGAAAGCGATCAAATTGAAAGAGAAGGCATGCAAAGTGGCCAAAAACAGCCTGAAACTAGAACTGGGAAAACTTTAAAGGTCAACAGAAAGCCACAGAAGAGCTATAAAGAAACGTAAGATAGAACATGAGAAAAATAAACTAGCACAGACTATAAAGACAGATAGCAAAATTTTATATTGAAGGAGAAAAGAGTGGCTAAAGTAAATGTTGGTCCTTTGGAAAATGAGAAGGAACATTTAGTTATGGGATATCACAGTGGAGGAAACTAATATCTTGCCAATAATTAGCAAAGAGACAAAGATAGGTGAGGATTTGGAAACGATCATTATTATGGAACAGCTAGTGTTGGACTGTTGGAGGTAATTGAGCTAATGACAGAAAAGTCTTCTGACCCTGATGGAATGCATCCCAGGGTACTAAAGGAGATGCCACGAGAAATAACAAATTCACTGGCATTAATTTTCCAAAATTCCAAAATTCACTGGACTCTGTGGCAGTCCCAGCAGATTGGAAAGCAGCAAAAGTGATGCCACGTTTTTAAAAAGGAGGTGGACAAAAGGTGGGGAATTATACACAAGTTAGCTTATTCTCTGTCGTGGGAAAGATGCTTGGGCCTATTATCACGGAAGAAATAGCAGGGAATCTTAATAGAAATTGTCCCAATGGACAGACAGAACATGGGTTCGTGTAGGGCAGGTCATGCTTCACAAATCTTTAGGAATTCTATGAAGACATTTCGAGCAAGGCAGGACAACGGGGACCCAGTGGATGCGGTGTACCTGGATTTCCAAAAGGCCTTCAGCAAGGTGCCATGCAAGAGGCTGTTGCATAATATAAAAGTGCATGGCATTAGGAGTAGAGTATTAGCATGGATAGAAGATTGGTGGACGAACAGGAAGCAAAGTGTGAGGATAAATGAGTACTATTCTGGCTGGCAATCAGTGACTAATAGTGTGCCTCAGGGATCAGTGTTGGGACTGTGATTATTTAGAATTGATACAGGTGATTTGGAGTTGGCGACCACATGTAGGGTGTAAAAGTTTGCATATGACACTAAGAGGAGTAGCAGAATAAAGTGTGCGGAGGATTGTGAAACTTTGCAGAGGAACATAAATGCATTGAGTGAGTGGGCAATGGTCTGGCATTTGAAATAGAATGTTCATAAATGTAAAGTCATACTGTTTGGTTGGAGTAACATTAATAAAGAGATTATTACTTGAGTTTTTAAAAGTTGCATCATTTGCTAAGCAGGGGCACCTGAGTATCCTTCTGCATGAAGGTTGGTTACCAGGTAAAACAATCAATTCAGAAAGCAAATGGAAATTTGGCCTTCATTGCTAAAGGGATTGTGTTTAAAAGCAGAGGTTATGTTCCAGCTGTATTGGGTGCTGGTGAGGCCACACTTGGAGTACTGCATGCAGTTTCTGTCTCCTTACTTGCTCAAGGATGTACCGGCACTAGAGGGGGCGCAGGGGAGGTGAACTAGGTTGATTCCGGAGTTGAGGGGGTTGGCTTAACAGAGACTGAGTAGATTGGGATTATATTCATTGGAAATCAGAAGAATGGGAAATATATAAAATAATGAATGCAATGGATAAAACAGAAGTAGGGAGAATGTTTCCACTGGCAGGTGAAGCCAGGACAAGAGGGCATCGCCTCAAGATTAGAGGCAGCAAATTTAGGACTGAATTGAGAAGGAACTTCTTGACCTCTATGGAATTCATTGCCCAGGGGATTAGTTGATGGTAGTTCAGTGAACGTTTTTACAGCTAAGGTAACGTTTTTTTAAAGAAATAACTAATTAATTAAGGGATATGGTGAGAACGTTGGTAAATGGTTCTGCGTCCACGAAATGATCAGCCATGATCTTAATGAATGGCAGAGCAAGCTCAAAGGCAGGACGGCCTTCTCCTGTTCCTCGTTATTTTGTTGTTATATTTTGCATTCCTCCCGCACTCTTGACTTTCAGGTGCTGGTGTTGGATTCGGATGGACAAAATTAAAATTCACAGAACACCGGGTTATAGTCCAACAGGTTTATTTGGAAGCACTCGCTTTGCAGCTTCTTCGTCAGGTGGTTGTGTGATTTTTAACTTTGTGCCTCACTCTTTTAACTGATAAACAGCAACAAAAGCCACGAAGCAGTGCGCATGCTCCAGGCAACAATGGGCCCTGGTGGTTGATGTCAGCGGAAGGCCAATGGAAAGGCAGGGGCAGAGCTGGAGGACCTGGCGGGGCATTTGGTCCTCCGACCAATCAGAGTAAATGAGGGACGGGACTAGACTATACCACGTGATCATCCTCACGGTGGGCCGGATGTGCGGGACGTGTGGATGGAGAGCTGTTGGTCAGGAAAGAAATAAACAGCAGGAAGTTGGACGGAAATGTTGTTGGTATGGGCTGAGAGGTTTTACAAATATTTGATGCACATCGGAAAATACAAATTTGAAACCTACAGTCCCGTTTTTGCAGTAAAGTTGTAAAAAACCTCATCGTGTTATTGCCGCCATCTTAATTCGGGGCAAAGATTCACTGGACACGAGCGCGGCCGCCAGCTTTGTCGGGGGCAAAGTTCAGAGGTAGCCCTCCCTGGTCGAGAGTCATAGGGCAGGATTTACACAGAGCACATTCAAACCCAGAGAAATGGATTTTTTTTTCTGGATTTGTTTCTTCATCCATTTAAATGATTTGGATGTGAACAGAGCCGGTACGGTTCGTAAGTTTGCAGATGACACCAAAATTGGAGGTATTGTGGACAGTGATAAAGGTTGTCTCAGAATACAATGGGATATTGATCAGATGGGCCAATGAGCTGCGCAGTTGCAGATAGGGTTTAATTTAGATAAATGTGAGGTGCTGCATTTTAGAAAAGCAAACCAGAGCAGGACTCACACTGAATTGTAAGGTCTTGGAGAGTCTTGCTGAACAAAGAGACCTTGGAGTGCATGTTCATAGTTCCTTGAAAGTAGAGTCACAGGTAGATAGGATAGTGAAGAAATTGTTTGGGATTCTTCGCTTCGTTGGTCAGAGCATGGAGTAAAGGAGCTGTACAGGACATTGGTTAGGCCACTTTTGGAATATGGTATGCAATTCTCGTCTCCCTCTTATCAGAAAGAGGCACAGAAACAAGGAAGGTTTGAGAATTGATTTTTTAAGGATGTTGCCAGGGTTGGAGGATTTGAGTTGCAGAGAGAGGCATAATAGGCTGGGGCCATTTTCCCTGGAGTGTCATAGGCTGAGGTGTGATGTTGAAGAGGTTTATAAAATCGTGAGGGTCATGGATAGCGTAAATAGACAAGGTGTTTACCCTGGGGTGTTGGAGCCCAGAACTAGAGGATGCAGGTTTAGGGTGAGAGGGGAAAAATCAAAAGGAGCGTAAAGGGCAACCAAAATTGTAACATTTAAAAGGCATTTGAATAGGAAGGGTTCAGAGGAATGTCGGTCAAGTGCTGGCAAATGGGAATAGTTTAGGTTAGAATATCTGGTTTGCATAGATGGGTTGGACTGAAGAGTCTGTTTTTGTGCCAGACATCTGACTGTGGGATCATAAAAGTGAACACTGCTCTGATTCACCTCTGGGCTCCTTGATGTCCACATGTATGTTATTTAGCTTCCTCAGTCTCTCATGAGTGTATTTTGCCATGTTTTGTATTTTACTACTACGTTCACAGACCTTTTTATAAATGGATTGTCCACTGCTGCCCAACTCCTGACTCCATTATCAGGTTATTTTTTCAACAATATATTTGACAGTCAAGAATTCTTTTTTCCAATAGTGAGTGGATTTTTTTTCCATTTCTTACAGTCAAATTCGGCACCATTTTCATTCCCTATAATTCATATTGCACTCCCTGAAACATTATGTGTATTTCTCCTTCCAGAGATACCAGTGATCATTGCCAAAGCCGTGTTGCCTGTGGACAGGGTGATGTTCGACTTCCTTGTACAGCTGCAGTTTGAATGGTGAAGGCGTTCCCACAACGTGGTTAGGTAAGAGACATTACAGATTATTCACTCAGCGATAGTGAAAAGTAGAAGATATCTGTACAAATCAACATGTTTTTAATTTCACAAAAAATGTTGAGAACTTTTGACATACGGCCACAGCTGGAGAATATCATGTCCGGTGACCAAAACCATTGCCAAATAAGCAATTTTTCAGGAATGCCTTAAAGAAAGAAAGCAGATCTTAGAGGGTGGGAATTCCAGACCGTGTTGCCTTGGAATCTATAGACACAGTCACACAGCTGAACTCAAAAATAAACACATCATTGGGAGTCTAAACTAAAATGAGTTGTTGAGATGTGAAAGGGTGTGTGGTGCAGGGAGATAGGAATGATTACAGCCAGGAATTTAGTCAAGGGTGTGAAAGTAAATTGTTGTTGCTTATAAATGGGAGCCTTTTGATGGATCAGCAAGTTCTGGTACAAGTGAGCACTTGGGCGGTAGAGTTTTCAATATTCTGGATATTATAGGGAGGGTGATTGTGGGATTCTGGCCAGGAGTGGGTTTACATAATGAAATCTAGAGTTAACAAAAGGAATGAAGGAGTGTTTCAGTAAATGAGCTGAGGCTGTGGTGAGGTCAGGTGATATCACTGAAGTCGAAATAGTGATCTTGGAGTGGGACTGGGATGTCAACCTCAGCTCTGGGATTCAGCTGTTTGTCAGTTTGTGAATCAAGTCTGTAACAAGCTCAGAAGCTGATTGGCCCTGGAAGAACCCAAACTGGGTGTCACTGAGCAGGTTATTGTGAGCATGTGCTTGACAGCACTGTTGATGACAACGTCTATCACTTCACTGCTGAGCGAGTGTGGTCTGATGGAGGGAAATTGGCTGGGTTGGATGTGTCCTGCGTTTTTGTGTTGAACAACACTGGGAAACATTTCCCAGTGTCAGTAGGTGCCAGTGCTGGAGCACTACTTGTCTTGGTGAGCAGCAAGTTCTGCAGCACAGCCATCAGTACTATTGCCACAATGCTGGCAGGGCCCATAGCCTTTACACTACTTCTCCATTTCTTGATCTGATTTGAAATGAGTTTTCAACCAATTCGATTCACATCTGTGATGTCATGGACAAATGGAGAAGGCTCATCCACTTGGCACTGCTGGCTGAAAATTGCTGCAAATGCTATCGTCTTATCTGTTGCATGGATGTGTGAGGCCCCTCCATCAGTAAGGGTGGGGATATCTGTGATGCTTCCTGCAGTGAGTTGTTTAATTGTCCATCACATTTCCTGACTAGGTGTGGCAGAACTGCAGAGCTCAGATCTGATCCATTGGTTGTTGGATCACATAATTCTATTTGGTGTTGCTTGTACTGTAGCTTCAGCAAATTTTCACCACATTTTTAGGTATCTCTGGTATTGCTCCTGACATGCCCTGCAGAGCTCTCCATAGAACTCGGGTGATTCCCCTGGCTTGATGTTAATGGTTGAGTGGGGGATATCAGGCCATGAGATTTCAGATTGGGCTGGAGTACAGTTCTGCATTGTTGTTGGCCCACAGTGAGGCGGAAGTTGCAGGGTCAAGAGGGCTGATTGTGTTGTTGTATTTTCCGGTACATTGGCAGATGTAATGTGGTCCATCCAGTTTCATTCCTTGTTTGAGACTGTGCAGTGATGAATACAGTGAGTGATTTGGTGGGCCACTGTAAGGAATGCAACTTTTAAAAAAAGGCTTTGTGATTTACACATGAAAGAAGTGAAACTCTCATGGTATTCGAACAGATGAAAGATTCAACAGACAATCAAGGTATTGTTCAATGGATAACTTCAGTTACATCACACTGTAAATTTTTGCTATAAATTCTGTGCCTTAGGATTGTGCCCTCCACAATCACCTGATGAAGGAGCGGCGCTCCGAAAGCTAGTGTGCTTCCAATTAAACCTTTTGGACTATAACCTGGTGTTGTGTGATTCTTAACTGAGAATATGACAGCACTACTAACAGGGCTGCATGTAAACACGCTCAGTCCAGTTAATCAATACATTCGGAAGGATTTCCTCCAAGTTTGACACACTATTAGTCAAAACCGTCAACTTCAACCTGCAATGATGCTCTTAACAAAAACTTCAGGCTGACACAAAGCTCCCCACCCCACTGCAATGTGGTAACTGGGGCCGGCCCAGGAATTGGAACTGGGACACTTGCGGACTGTGATCTCAAAGGAAGGGAGCAAACACAATTCTGACAGGTTAGTCCTCAAAGATGAGTAGCAAGTTTGAGACAAGGCAGGTGGTATGTCATCTTGCACTTAGCTTAATTGCATTTCTTATTTACAATCGTGTTTTGCAAAGTATAAAGAACCAGTTTGTTTTCCATGGTTGGGGAGTTTTATCCTCGTTGATCACCGTTGCTGTCTCTCGCTCCCCAAGTAAAATCATAGGATCTATAAGAAAACAATAAACTGCAGGTGCTGGAGATCTAAACCCCAGAAACAATGTGCTGGAGAAACTCAGCAGTTCTGAGGGCATTGGTGAAGAGAAAAACATGATACATTTCAAGTTCACTGACTCTTCGTCTGAATGGACAAAAGGTCACTGGACTTGGAACTTACAATGTTTTTCCCCCTCAGAGGGGCTGCTGGACCTGCGGTTCTTCAGCAATGTGCTTTCTATAGTGAACTTTATTTACAAAACAGATCGGAAAAATACAAATCTCCAAAAGTGAAAGGTTCATTGCAAACATGAGCATAGTTTCCACACTTGAGTTACACAAGCACGCCTCAGTTTTAACTCAAAGTAACATTCCATCTCAAAATTAGCCAAGTTACACCAGTATTAAAGCTCATCCACCCAATGAGGCACTTCAGCACAACATCCTGCAGTGTTGCACACAGCCACCTTTACCAAGGAATGATCACATGTTACAAAATTGAAGGCCAAGAGCATGTCTCTTTAAAGGAGCTGAAGTCAAACTCAATTTTTTTTGAAGGAATTTTATTAAACCTGATTGAACATTTAAATCTGAGCATAATCTTTGTTTTTTTAAACAAAGTTTGTGGGAAAGATCCCACATCGTTTAAAGGTTCAGTTCGGCCTGATACATAGAGCCAAAGGTCAAGCAAACATCACACTGTGCACTCACTTCTACAAATTGTTTATAAAATCATTTGTCACATTAAAGAACTGGACAATAAATGTTACTGTATGCAATAAGAGAGAAGCCTGTGCCAGCAGATTTAGCTTTGGAGGGCAGTGTGTGTGCTTTCTAAATTCTGGGAGCACTTAGGAGACTGCTCCCAGATGGTGATAGTGAGCATATCTGGAACGCACTGTTTAGCTTTGGGAATCCTTGGGAGACAATCTGTGGTTTCAATAGTACTTGGCTTGCGTTGTGGGTGTACAGTAAGCAATTCATAAAGGTACTTATGTATTGTTGTTGACTACCTGCATGGTATTCAAATCTGTCAGGTTGCCTTCAATAGTGTGAATGCATCTTTTGTAAATATTTGGAATATTCCAGAACTGCCCAGTGCTTGGCAAATTCAGGGGGGACAAAAAAATCACTGAGTAATTTGAAATTAAGAATCCAAGAGGACCTAACCACTGAAGTATTCAATTCAAATAGTTATATGGATTGCTCACATTTAAAATACCTGTTATCCAGAGAAATGGATCGACTGACAGAATTGGGACCAAATTCCTAGCTGGGGCATGTGAAAGGTGCTTTGATAAAGTCACCTCCATTTACCAACAATAATTTGGCAAGCTCGGAAATTAAAAAAAAACAATACGAGCTTCATTGCTGCTCCAGTCGGGTCCCACGCTCTGACAAAAAAAA
The DNA here is from genome assembly GCF_037043375.1 of Chiloscyllium plagiosum. NCBI lineage: Eukaryota > Metazoa > Chordata > Chondrichthyes > Orectolobiformes > Hemiscylliidae > Chiloscyllium > Chiloscyllium plagiosum. The sequence goes on from NW_028270189.1 coordinate 35,473,478, forward strand.
AACAATGTTCAGGTTTATTGCATACACTCTGAAACACATGTTCCTTCTATAGATCCTGCAAGTTTCCCCAATGAGCACAGTCCATCCAAATGATGTTGGTAATTTAGGCCAACTCATTCCTTTCCGAGCCTCTATAACCTGAAGAGTGACCAGGAGCAATTATTCCACATATGTGGGAACATTACCAACGAGGATTTTTTTTTCCTTCAGAATTGACTTCCATATATTCAGTGCCCAAAACAGATAGAAAGCTTGTTACCTTTTATAGAGCAATAATTCAGTGGGAGTAAAACGCCAACCTTTTATTGCTTAACAATCAAGCTGCCTAAATTTTAATTATGAACACTTCTTAATAGTTCACTAGATCCTAACGAAACATTTTGTGTGAAACAAATCATATGATACATAGTTATTCAGATGATAAAACAAGTTTGTTCATTGAAGAACCCAGAGGAAAAGGTCATGAAACAATGTGAGTTTGACCTACCTCAATCATCATTTCAAGTGCATTCTCTGCATCAATTCACCTTTTCCTCCTCGAAGTATTCAACTTCTTGAATAATGAAGTCACAGTTGTACAATACAAAATCAGACCCTTCAGTCCAACTTGCCCATGCTGACCAGATATCCAAAATTAATCTAGTCCCATTTGCCAACAGGACATTGTTGTCAATGTGAGTACTGAGTCACAATTAAGTAGAATGGATGGCTTTGAGGTATGTAGAGAAGAGGTGTTGGAAATTCTGGAAAGGGTGAAAATAGATAAGTCCCCTGAGCCTGATGGCATTTATCCTAGGATTCTCTGGGAAGCAAGGGAGGAGATTGCAGAGCCATTGGCCTTGATTTTTATGTCCTCGTTGTCTACAGGAGTAGTGCCAGAAGATTGGAGGCTAGCAAATGTGGTTCCCTTGTTCAAGAAAGGGAGTAGGGATAACCCTAGCAACTATAGGCCGGTGAGTCTCACTTCTGTTGTGGGCAAAATCTGAGAGAAAATTGTAAGGGATAGGATTTATGAACATCTGGATAGGAATAATGTGATCAAGGATAGTCAGCATGGTTTTGTGAAGGGCAAGTCATGCCTCACAAACCTTATTGAATTCTTTGAGAAGGTGACTAAGGAGGTGAACGAGGGGAAAGCAGTAGATGTGGTGTATATGGATTTTAGTAAGGCGTTTGATAAGGTTCCCCATGGTAGACTACTGCAAAAAATACGGAGGTATGGCATTGAGGGTGAGTTGGAGGTTTGGATTAGGAGTTGGCTGGATGGAAGAAGACAGAGGGTAGTAGTTGATGGCAAAGGTTCATCTTGGAGTGCTGTCACTAGCGGTGTTCCGCAAGGATCTGTTTTGGGACCATTGCTGTTTGTCATTTTTATAAATGACCTGGTGGAGGGGTTAGAAGGTTGGGTGAGCAAGTTTGCGGATGATACGAAAGTCGGAGGAGTTGTTGACAGTGAGGAAGGATGTGGCAGGTTACAGCGGGATATAGATAAGCTGCAGAACTGGGCAGAAAGGTGGCAAATGTAGTTCAATGTAGCTAAGTGTGAGGTGATTCACTTTGGTAAGAGTAATAAAAAGATGGGGTACTGGGCTAACGGTCGGATACTTGGTAGTGTGGATGAGCAGAGGGATCTTGGTGTCCATGTACACAAATCTTTGAAAGTTGCCACCCAGGTAAATAGTGCGGTGAAGAAGGCATATGGCGTACTGGCTTTTATTGGTAGAGGAATTGAGTTCCGGAGTACTGAGGTCATGTTGCAGTTGTATAAGACTCTGGTGCGGCCACATCTGGAGTATTGTGTGCAGTTTCGGTCGCCATACTATAGGAAGGATGTGGAGGCACTGGAACGGGTGCAGAGGAGGTTTACCAGGATGTTGCCTGGTATGGTAGAAAGATCGTATGAGGAAAGGCTGAGGCACTTGGGGTTGTTTTCATTGGAGAAAAGAAGGTTTAGGGTGACTTGATAGAGGTGTGTAAGATGATTAGGGGTTTAGATAGGGTCGACAGTGAGAATCTTTTTCCACGTATGGAGTCAGCTATTACAAGGGGGCATAGCTTTAAATTGAGGGGGGGGGGTAGGTATAGGACAGATGTTAGGGGTAGGTTCTTTACTCAGCGAGTCGTGAGTTCATGGAATTCCCTGCCAGTAGCAGTGGTGGTCTCTCCCTCATTATGGGCATTTAAGCGGGCATTGGATTGGCATATGGAGGATAGTGGGCTCGTGTAGGTTAGGTGGGCTTGGATCGACGCAACATCGAGGGCCGAAGGGCCTGTACTGCGCTGTATTCTTCTATTTTCTATTTGTTCCATATCCATCTTAAACCCTTTCTAAATATTATCAGTTTACTTCACTTTATCAGCACTTGAAATACTGACTTTTTTTTCTCCCAACTTTAGTTATATGAATGAACTTATGATTTCTTTACGTTAATTTTGTAATCCTTCACAAAGAAACAAGTGAGAACAACATATAGCTGAGTGCAAAAAAAAATACTGCAGCTGCGCGACATCTGGGAACAGTCTAAAGTTGAGACACCAATACTGCACAAGTTTGTCAGCACGGTTTCAATTACTGACAATAATTTAGTAATGTCTTAGCCTTCACCTAGTTAAGGTAAATGTGAGATATCTGATTTTCATGAATTGGTTCCTATTGCAATTTGATCAACAAAAAATATTCTTGGTTTAATCTCCTCAAAGAAGAAAGTGACGACCAAAGAAGCTGGACATCAGAATCGAAAAGTGTCCTGCTGGAAAAGCACAGCAAGTCAGACAGCATCCGAGAAGCAGGAGAGTTAATGTTTCGGGCATAAGCCCTTCATCAGGAGAAACAGGCTTCAGAAAAATAACTGGCATAGACTTATGCCAATACATACGTAGAAGGGTCAGAACATGTTACTATCAGATTAGAGACTAATTTCAGATTTGGTACCATTCAGTGCAACATTTCAGTATGATATTTATATATGTACCTAAAAGAGAAGTTGTCTAAAATTACAAGCTCTAGAATGATTATAGAATTAAACCTGGAAATAAAGCTGGTGAACAAGAATGGCAAAGTAAAGTCCCATCAGTATCGCCTTGGGCAGTGTCAAGTAAGAATTTGAGAGCAGAGTTGCCACTTTGGTGTAATCTTCAGTCTGGCCAAATTGCAGCAAAAAGCTGTTCAATTTTATCTGCAAACTGTTGAATGCAAAATCCTCCTTGCACAATAATGAGGCAGCATTTTGGGATGTCATTTTAAAAATATATTATTTTCAAAGTTACTCACAATTAAGAGTGATCACTCGGTGCTGTCTGCATAACACACTATGAAAAGGAATTAACAGAAAAAAAAGCATTATAACCCAAATTCATAATCACAAATTCATTGATTATTGCATGGGTCCAGCATTTATGAGTAATCTATTTTTAAAAATAAATACAGATACATTTACTCACTATATTTGAGTACAATCAAGTTTCTTACTGAACAGTGACAGGATTGGACAGAGTCCACATGGATTTAAGAGAGGGGAATCATACTTAGCAAATCTACTGAAAGAACCTACAGAGTCGAATATTAAAGTAAGAAATTGCAGGACATTTAGAAAAGTTTATCATTAAACATGGTAGACTGGGGTTTGTGAAAGAGAAACTATATTTGACAAATTTGCGACAGTTCATTGAGGAGATAACAGGCAGGGCTGATAAAGGGTAATCCAATGATGTTCTGTATTTGGATTTTAAAAATGCAAATGATAAGGTGCTACATAAAAGTTAATTGCACAATTTAGGAGCTCATGGTATCGGGGTAATGTATTAGCGTGGATTGGGGATTGCTGGAAATGTGTTGCTGGAAAAGCGCAGCAGGTCAGGCAGCATCCAGGGAACAGGAGAATCGACGTTTCGGGCATAAGCCCTTCTTCAGGAATGAGGAAAGTTTGTCCAGCAGGCTAAGATAAAAGGTAGGGAGGAGGGACTTGGGGGAGGGGCGTCGGAAATGTGATAGGTGGAGAGAGGTCAAGGTGAGGGTGATAGGTCAGACTGGGGTGGGGGCGGAGAGGTCGGGAAGAAGATTGCAGGTTAGGAAGGCGGTGCTGAATTTGATGGATTTGACTGAGACAGGGTGGGGGGAGGGAAAATGAGGAAACTGGTGAAATCCGAGTTCATCCCTTGTGGTTGGAGGGTTCCTAGCCGGAAGATGAGGCGTTCTTCCTCCAACCGTCGTTTTGTTGTGGTCTGGCGATGGAGGAGTCCAAAGACCTGCATATCCTTGGTGGAGTGGGAGGGGGAATTGAAATGTTGAGCTACAGGGTGGTTGGGTTGGTTGGTCCGAGTGTCCCAGAGGCGTTCTCTGAAACGCTCCGCAAGTAGCCGGCCTGTCTCCCCAATATAGAGGAGGCCACATTGGGTGCAGAGGATGCAATAGATGATATGTGTGGAGGTGCAGGTGAATCTGTGGCGGATATGGAAATTTCCTTTGGGGCCTTGGAGGGAGGTGAGGGGGGAGGTGTGGGCGCAAGTCTTGCACCTCCTGCGGTTGCAGGGGAAGGTGCCGGGAGTGGAGGTTGGGTTGGTGGGGGGTGTGGATCTGACGAGGGAGTCACGGAGGGAGTGGTCTTTACCGAATGCTGATAGGGGAGGGGAGGGAAATATATCCTTGGTGGTGGGGTCCGTTTGGAGGTAGCGGAAATGACGGCGGATGATGCGCTGTACATGGAGATTGGTGGGGTGGTAGGTGAGGACCAGTGGGGTTCTGTCCTGGTGGCGGTTGGAGGGGCGGGGTTCAAGGGCGGAGGAGCGGGAAGTGGAAGAGATGCGGTGAAGGGCATCGTCGACCACGTCGGGGGGGAAATTGCGGTCCTTGAAGAAGGAGGCCATCTGGGTTGTACGTTTTTGAAACTGGTCCTCCTGGGAGCAGATGCGGCGGAGTCGAAGGAATTGGGAGAATGGGATGGCGTTTTTACAGGGGGCAGGATGGGAGGAGGTGTAGCCCAGGTAGCTGTGGGAGTCGGTCGGTTTGTAGTAGATGTCCGTGTTGATTCGGTCGCCTGAGATAGAAATAGAAAGGTCGAGGAAGGGGAGGGAGGAATCTGAGACTGTCCAGGTGAATTTGAGGTCGGGGTGGAAGGTGTTGGTGAAGTGGATGAACTGTTCAACCTCCTCGTGGGAGCACGAGGCAGCGCCGATACAGTCATCGATGTAGCGGAGGAAAAGGTGGAGGGTGGGGCCAGTGTAGTTGCGGAAGATGGACTGTTCCACATATCTTACGAAGAGGCAGGCACAGCTGGGGCCCATGCGGGTGCCCATGGCTACTCCTTTCGTTTGGAGGAAGTGGGAGGATTGGAAAGAGAAGTTGTTCAGGGTGAGGACCAGTTCAGTCAGTCGAAGGAGGGTGTCAGTGGAAGGGTACTGGTCGGTCCGGCGGGAAAGAAAGAAGCGGAGGGCTTTGAGTCCTTCGTGATGGGGGATGGAGGTGTACAGGGACTGGATGTCCATGGTGAAAATAAGGCGTTGGGGACCCGGGAAGCGAAAATCATGGAGCAGGTGGAGGGCATGGGTGGTGTCCCGAACGTAGGTGGGGAGTTCTTGGACTAAGGGGGACAGGACGGTGTCAAGGTACGCAGAGATGAGTTCGGTGGGGCAGGAGCAGGCGGAGACAATGGGTCGTCCGGGGCAGTCAGGTTTGTGGATGTTGGGCAGGAGGTAGTAACGGGAGGTGCGGGGTTGTGGGACTATGAGGTTGGAGGCGGTGGATGGGAGATCCCCCGAGGTGATGAGGTTATGGACGGTCTGGGAGATGATGGTTTGGTGGTGGGGGGTGGGGTCATGGTCAAGGAGGCAGTAGGAGGAGGTATCTGCGAGCTGGCGTTTGGCATCAGCGGTGTAGAGGTCGGTGCGCCAAACTACTACCGCGCCTCCCTTGTCTGCTGGTTTGATAGTGAGGTTGGGGTTGCAACGGAGTGAGTGGAGGGCTGCGCGTTCCGAGGGTGAGAGGTTGGAGTGGGTGAGTGGGGTGGGGGAGTTCAGGTGGCGGTTAATATCGCGGCGGCAGTTGGCTATGAAGAGGTCGAGGGCAGGTAGGAGGCCAGCACGGGGTGTCCAGGTGGATGGGGTGTGTTGGAGGCGGGAGAAGGGGTCGTCAGAGGGTGGGCGGGAGTCTTGGTTAAAGAAGTGGGCACGGAGGCGAAGGCGGCGGAAGAATTGTTCGATGTCACGCCGCGTGTTGAATTCATTAATCCGGGAGCGTAGGGGAATGAAGGTGAGGCCTCTGCTGAGGACTGATTGGGGATTGGTTAAGCACACTGGCTGTTGCTGAGTCCTCACTTGCAGTGCTGTATACAATGATAGCTCCCATATTTAATAAAGGATAAACCACATCGGAGACCATTCAAAAAAGATTCACTTAGCTGCTTCGAGGACGAAAGGGTTGACCTATCAAGAATAGATAAGCAGGGGTGATCTTACGGAAACAAGATTCTGAGGAGCTTGAAAGGGTAGATGTTGACTAGATCTAGCACTAGTGAAGTCTCAAACCAGGGGACATTACATAAGGGAACATTCATTTTAGAAAAAGTAAAGATTTTTTTTTCTCTCAGTGAATGGCTAAATTTTCTCGCCCAAACAATTGTGAAAGTAAAATGTGGGAGGGGAATGGTTGGGTTACTCTTCGGAGGGTTGTTCTGGCTTGTTGGGCTGAAGGGCCTGTTTCCACACATTAGGGAATCTATGATTCTATCTCAAATTATTTTAAAAGAGTGCAGATAGATTTTTGAAATATTGAGCAGTTGAAGGCGATGTGGATCAAGCATAAAAGAGGTGTTGAGGTCTGGGTTGGCCCAGCCATGATCTGATAGAATGGGGGAACAAGCTGAACGGAATGAATGCCCTACTCCTGCTCCGATTCCTTGAGGCTCTGTTTCATGTTTTTTTTTTATCTCCAAAGAAGAGCGTGATACAATGTGCTAAAGATCTCATGTGAAAATGGGGTATTTATGTACTGATTCAGATGGCATTGATTCATCAATCACAGCTATACAGTCATGAGTAGGAAGGCAATTCCCTCCATGAATAAAGGAAATCTACTGGAGAGCTCACACAAATGGAATTCTTACCCTCAGCAAATTGTCCCATCACATGACCCAACATATCAGCTAAAGCAGGACACACTGTGCATGCTGTTGCCAACAAAGTGACCACCGGGTGATTGATGTCAGCACCGGACCAATGAAAGGATGGTGGGCGGAGCTGGATGACCTAGCGGTATGTTGGTCCTCCAACCAATCAAAGTGACTGAAGGGCGGAGCTAAACTAAACCATGTGATCACCCTCGCGCGCGGCGCAGAGTCGCCGTAATGAATGTTCGGCAAGTTATGGAGAGAAAGGATACGGTAAGGAAAGAAATAAACAGGGAAACGGGAGAAAAACTGTATTGCCATGAGCGGAGAGGTTTTACAAACAAATTGTGCACGTCGGAAAATACAAATTTGAGCGTCCCAGTCCCGTGTTTGCAGTAAATGGGGAATTGCCTCTGCGCGGCTGCAGGCCTGAGTGAGCGCCGCCATCTTTATTCAGGACAACGATTCACTGGACACGTGCGGAGCCGCCATCTTTGTAGGGGGCAAGGTGCAGCCAGGCGCATGTGCAGCCTTTCTCAGTACAGAGTCATTGGGATCAGAGCAGCCCATACTGCTCTGATTCACCTCTGGGCTCCCTCATGGCCACTTTGTCAATATCTAGCTTCCTCAGTCTCGAACCATGGGTGTATTTTTGGTCTGTTTACTACTGTATTATTACTTTTTTCGACCCTTTGTAAATGAGTTTTTCACTGCGGCCCAGCGCCTGACCATGTACTGCTCTATTATCAGATTACTTTTTTCTTGAATATTTTTGACAGTCAAGAATTCTTTTTTCCAACAAGCAAGTGTATTTTCCTTCCATTTCTGACTATCAAATTCTGCACCATTTTCATTCCCTGTAATCCATTTTGCACTCCCTGAAACATCAACTGTGTTTCTCCTTCCACAGATACCAGTGATTAATGCCAAAGCCCTGTTGCTTGTGGAGAGGGTGATGTTTGACTTACTTGTACAGCTGCAGTTTGTGTGGTGAAGGTGCTCCTACAATGTGGTTGGGTAAGTGGCATTATAGATTATACATTCAGCAACAGTGTTGATTTGAAAATAATGTCTAAATCAGCAACAGTTTGTATTTTTATTATCATGCTTATAATTTCACAAAAGTACTATTGAGAACTTTAGTTATAAGACCAGAAATGGAGATATTAGGTCAGGTGACCAAAAGCATTGCCAAAAAACAGGTTTTGAGGGATGTCTTAAAGGTGGAAAGCAGACCTGTGAGGTTTTGGCTGTGAATTTCAGACTATGCTGCTTCAGCAACTGTAGAAACATCCACACAGGTGAAGTAATGAATTAACAAATGGTTGGGAGTCTTGAAGAAAATGAGTTGTCGAGGTCTCAATGTGTGTGTGTTGCAGGGAGCTAGGGATGATCACAGCCAGGAATTAAATCAAGTGTGAGAATTCTAAATTGAGGGATATTGGCCAGGTGCTGGCAGGTGAGACTAGATTGGGTTGGGGTATCTGGTCGGCATGGACGGGTTGGACCGAAGGCTCTGTTTTCTTGCTGTACATCTCTATGGCTGTATGCTGTTGATTATAATAAGGAGCCTTTTGATGAATCAACAAGCAGAGATTTAGACTTTCTTGAGATTACAGGGAGGTTAAATGTGGGAAGCTGGGCCTGAGTATGTTTGGAAAATGAAGTCTGGAGATAACACAAGGTGGATGAAAGTATATGAGCTGAGACAAGGGTGGAATCAGCTAGAAATAGTGGTCTTGGAGTGGGACTGAGTTATCACACTCACCTCACCTCTGGGATTCAGCTGGTTGTCAGGTTGTGAATCAGGGCGGTAACACAATTGGGAGCTGAGTGGCCCTGGTGGAGCCTAAAGTGAGTGTCACTCAGCTGGCTGTTGCTGAGCAGCTGCTGCTTGGTAGCCCTGTTGATGACATCTTCCATCACTTTCCTGCTGATTGAGTGTGGACTGATAGATGTAAATTTCCTGGGTTGGATTGCCCTGTGCTTTTGTGTTGAACATCCCTGAGCAATGTTCCACATTGTCGGCAGATGCCAGTGCTAGAGTAGTACGTGGCTCGGTGGGTGGCAAGTTCTGGAGCACAAGCCATCAGTATTATTGCCAGAATATTGGCAGGGCCCGTAGCTTTTGCACTACTTAACCATTTCTTGATGTTATTCAAACTTAATCGAACTGGCTTAAAACTCACATCTGTGATGTTAGAAACCACTGGAGAAGGCTAAGATGGATCATCCCACTTTGCACTTCTGGCTGCAGATTGCTGCAAATGCTGTCATCTTGTCTGGTGCATGGGTGTGTGAGGCCCCTCCATCAGTAAAGGTGGGGATATCTGTGATGCTTCCTCCAGTGAGTTGTTTAATTGTCCATCATCGTTCACAACTGGGTGTGGCAGAACTGCAGAGTTCCGATCTGTTCCATTGGATGTTGGATCACTTAGCTCTGTTGCTTGCTGCTGATGCTGTTTGATATGCAGGTAGTTCTGTTTGACAGCTTCACCAGGTTGGCCCTTCCGTTTTAAGTCTGCCTGGCGCTGCTCATGGCATGCCCTCCTTTCCTGTCCATTGTGATGGGTGAGAGCAGGATTTACAAACCCATGAGATTACAGATTGTGCTGGAGTACAGTTCTGCTGCTGTTGATGTCCCACAGTGCCTCAGAGATATCCAGTTTGAGATCCTACATCTCTTCAAAGTCTGTCCCATTTGGAACGGTGATAGTGTCATTCAACACAATGGAGGTTTTTCTCAACTTTAAGGCAAGACTTTGTCTACAAAAGAATGTGTGATGGTCGCTCGTACGGATACTGTCATGGCCAGATGTATCTGCAGCTGGTCAATTCATAACAATGAGATCAAGTATGTTTTACACTCTTGTTGGTTCCCTCACCACCCGCTGCAGACTCAGTTGAGCAGCTATTTCCTTTAGGATCTGACTAGCTCAGTGAGTAATTCTGTTGCAGAGCTAGTCTCGATTGTGGATATTGAAATCCTGTACCCAGAGTACGTTTGACATCATTTTACTTCCTCAGTGCTTCCTCCAAATGTTGTTCAACATGAAGGAGAACTGATCCATCAGCCAAGGGAGGACGGTACGTGGTAATCGGCAGGAGCCATGAGACTTCCTGGTCTCCGGAGCCAATGCTGTGTACTCCCAGGGCAAATCCTCCCTGTCTGTACACCACTGTGCCACCACCTCTGCCTGGTCTGTCCTGCCGGTGGGACAGGACATATCCAGAGATTTCAGGAGAAAGTGAAGACTGCAGATGCTGGAGATCAGAGTCAAGAGTCTGGTGCTGGAAAAGCACAGCAGGTCAGGCTGATGAAGGGCTTAGGCTCAACGCCGATTCTCCTGCTCCTCGGATGCTGCCTGACCTGTTGTGCTTTTCCAGCACCACACTCTCGATATCTAGGGATGGTGATGGTAGTGTCTGGTCATTGTCTGTAAGGGATGATTCCGTGAGTATGAGTATGTCAGGCTGTTCCTTGACTAGTCTGTGAGACAGCTCTCCACATTTTGGCACCAAAAACCATATGTTAGTGAGGAGGACGTTGCACCATTGAGAGGGCTGATTCTGTGGTTGTAATTTCTGGTGCCTTGTTAGTTGCCAACTGGTCCATCCAGTTTCATTCCTTTATTGAGACTTTGCAGTGATGAATACAGTGAGTAGCTGGCTGGGCCGGTGTCAGGTTGGCAGGATTTTTTTCGCCATTGACAATGGTTCCATGGAGATCAGGAGATTCCTAACACTTTTTTCTCTTGAATTCAGATTCCACCATCTGCCAAGACGGGATTCGAACCAGGACTTCAGTCATTTGTTTTAATATTCTGGATAAAAGCTAAATACATCAGGTTTGTTCACTCATTTTAAATATCACTAACCCTGCTTTTGTTTCTTTGTAAAACACTGTCCATCATCCTGTCTCCTCCATCCTCCCCTCCAACAACGAGTGAGGAGCACGTGGAGTTTCTCTGTCACTAAGACTAAGATAATCCGATCTGCTGCTTCTCTCCCTCCCACTAGCCCACTGAGCCAAACTGCCTCACGTGGTGTTCCTGGTTTTTGTCCTAAACCTACATCTTTCTCCAGTCTCTTGTCAAGCCTTATCAGAGCTCATCTTGATCCTTTACCCTAATCTCGCTAAACTCACTTTCCAACTCTCTTTCCTCCGCTGCCGCCTCATCACTCCCCCTCTCCAATTCATATATATTGTTCCTTGTTCTGTCTGTTGGTCTTTTTTGGTTATGTCCTTCTCTCCCATTCTGTGAAAAACGAATATTTGACCTCACCGTTGTTGGAAAATCCTGCTCCATCTCCACTCTCCCTTTCCTTTCTGAATTCCTTGCATTTGGTGTCCCTCAACGATCTATCTTTGGTCTCTCCTGTATCTCACGTACATAGTGCCAGGAGGTGATATCGTCCAAAAACACTGTGTTAGGTTTGACATATACACTGACAATACCCAGCTCTCCCTCCCCATCATCCCTCTCCATTATTCCACTGTTACTCAGTTACCAAACTGCTTACCACATTGCCACTACTCGATTAGGTGCAGTTTCCTCCAATGAAACATTGTCACGGTTAAACCCATTGCCTTACCTTTACCTTTCTGCTGAGCCCCTCCTTCCCACTGGAAACTCTCTGAGGCAGAACGACACTCTTCACAATATTGCTGTTATATCTGACCCCAAGGTGACCTTCTGATCAGATATCCACACAATCACACCAGGAATTCCAATCTCTTAAACTTTGCTTTTCTCCACCTCACCCCAGCTCCATTGCCACTGATACCCCTTACCCGCGTCTGTGTCGCCTTAAACTTGAATCCAAAACAGAACTCTTGATTTCGTGACTCAGAATCTGGTTTCAGACTCCCCTCTCAGTATTTACCCTCAGACACATCCTCTCAGTATTTATCCTGTCAAACCCCTTAAGAATCCCATCTGTCTCAATGAGATCACCTCTCTTTCTCCAAAATCCAGTGAGTAGAGTCCCAACCTTTTCAGCCTTTATTTAAAAGATAATCCCTCCAAACCAGGAATCATCTCATTGAATCTTCCCTGAAATGCCTCCAATAAAGTGACACATTTCCTTATCTAAAGGGTCCAACACTGCTCTCATTACTGCAGATATGGTGGTGTCACCAGCACTTCCACATGTTACTCTCGGGTATATACTCCAAACTCTCATACTGAAAACCTTTGAAACAAAATATTCCATTCCCCTTCCTCATTCCCTGTTGTAACTTTGTGGTAGCTTTCTGTGTTTCCTGAACAATTACCCCTGGTCCCTTTGTGGTGCAGCTTTCTACAGTTTCCACCATTTAAATAGTACTTTGTTCTTTTATTATCTCCTCCAAAATGAGCAACTTCCCATTTTCCCAAGTTACACCCCATCTGGCAAATTGTTGCCCCCTTCTCCTGTGCATCTCTCTCTTTTCATAATCCTCTTAGACCTTACAGTTATGCCTTTTCTAGGAGATATCCCCCCCTTCCCATTCTTCCAAACGTTTACTGGGAGCACTGGACAGTGGGAAGCAGACAGAGTTGCTATCTTTTTAGGGATACGGTTTGGAGTGATTGCGAGGATCCTCATACCCATTGGTCAGGGTGGAGACAACTTGCCCATCGTTAGGCATTAGCCTTTCACACCCATGTCTTATTGATGAGGCAGAGCGGCAGCACGGAATGAAAGAAAAGAAAGTCATTCTTGTTCCCCATATCTCACTGACGCTTGGATCATTTTCTCCAATGTGTCAAAGAACTGTTGTGTTCAGTCACATAACATCTCAAGTTGGAATCTCCTGGACACCCACAGATTTCCCCCTGAGTTGACTGCTGATGTCCTCAAGGGTCATATGTACAGTAATCCTGGGCCACGAGGAGGGGATGGTGTGAGTTTCTAAGTTGAACTGAGAGTGACAGATTTTGTAAACTTGTATTACAGGATATTATAGGTGGACATTCAGATGGTAATCTCAGTAAATGTTAATAGACAATAGATAAATGTATGCTTATCCACTTTGGTGGCAAGAACAGGAAGGCAGATTACTACCTCAATGGAATCAATTTAGGCAAAGTGGCAGTACAGAGAGACCTGGGTATTCTTGTACACCAGTCAATGAAGGCTAGCATGCAGGAATAGCAGGTAGTGAAGAAGGTTAATCGCATGCTGGCCTTCATAATAAGAGGAATTGAGTATAGAAGCAATGAGGTGCTTCTGCAGCTGTACAGGGCCCTGGTGAGACCACACCTGGAGTACTGTGTGCAGTTCTGGTCTCCAAATTTGAGGAAAGATATTCTGGCTATTGAGGGAGTTGGTTCACAAGGTCAATTCCTGGAATGGCAGGATTACCTTACACTGAAAGACTGAAGCGACTGGGCTTGTGTACCCTTGAGTTTAGAAGACTGAGAGGGGATCCGATTGAGACATATAAGATTATGAAAGGATTGGACACTCTGGCAGCAGGAAACATGTTTCCACTGATGGGTGAGTGCCGAACCAGAGGACACAGCTTAAAAATATGAGGTCGACCATTTAGGACAGAGATGAGGAGAAACTTCTTCACCCAGAGAGTGGTGGCTGTGTGGAATGCTCTGCCCCAGAGGGCAGTGGAGGCCCAGTCTCTGGATTCATTTAAGAAAGAGTTGGATAGAGCTCTCAAGGATAGTGTGATCAAGGGTTATGGAGATAAGGCAGGAACGGGATACTGATTAGGAATGATCAGCCATGATCATATTGAATGGCAGTGCAGGCTCGAAGGGCTGAATGGCCTACTCCTGCACCTGTTGTCTATTGTCTATTCAATGTGTCATGTAATTATTTTATGATGACCTGTTGAGTGTAATGTTTATTATTCGAATGTGTAATTTTTGTATAAGGATACCTCAGAGAGGGAGCAGAATATTCTTAAAGGGGACAATAACCATTTGGGGGGGGGGGGGGGCTGTTGTTTATTGGTATCAATGACATAGGAATAGAAGAGTTCACATTGTTGGATCTTTGGAATCTCTTGTGGGGTAGAATTGACCTCCATCAGAAGGATGGATTGTCCCGGCACTGGAAAGGAAGAGTTGCTTTTGCTATTCAGGAGGCATTAAAACAGTGAAGTAATGTGGGTAAACCAAAAGAGAAAGTGAGGAAAGAGCTAAGTCTGAGGCTGGTACAGTTCAGACGTCAAACAGTCAAGGCAGGCAAAGGCATGGCAGAGAACGAGGTAGGACTGAGCAGTTACACTGCATTTATTTCAATGCAGGAGGCCGGATAGGTCGGGCAGATGAGCTCAGGGCATAGTTTTGAACATGGCACTGGGATATTATAGCAATGACAGAGGCATGACTCAGGGATGGATAGGACTAGCAGCTTAATGTTCCGGTGTATAGATGCTATAGCAAAGATAGAAAGGGGGCAACAGAGCACGGAGAAGAGGTATTTTTGATTAGGGATAACATTACAGCTGGGCTTCAAGAGGGTATTCCTGGGAGTACATCGAGGCAAGTTATACAGGTGGAACTGAGAAATAAGGGATGATCTTCTTACTGGGATTGTACTATTGACCCCTCCTCACCCCTTCCCCAATAGTCAGCGGGGAATTGAGAAGCAAATTTATGAAGACATCACTTATCTGTAAGAATAGTATGGTTGTATACAAGACTTGACCTTTTTTATTCATTCACAGGATGAGGGTGTCACTGGCTGGGTCCAAAGGGCAGTCACATTGCTGTGGGTCTGGAGTCACACGTAGGCCAGACCTGGTAAGGATGGCAGATTCCTTCCCTGAAGTATATTAGTGAATCTGATGGGTTTTTTTTTCGCAACAATCGACAATGGATTCATAGTCTTTCATAGATTCCTAATTCCAAATTTTTATCGAATTCACATTCCACCATCTGCCGTGGTAGGATTCACACCCAGGGCTCCAGAACGTTATCTGGGTATCTAGATTATCCGTTTAGCGAAAATATCACTTGGCCATTTGGCAGGGTGAGTGACTGAGGTATCCGTAGGACAGCACATCAGCACCAAAATTCCCATGGTCTCTGCGGAACATAGAAAGGGCTGGGGAGGGAAATATATTCCTGGTGGTGGGGTCTGACTGTAGGTAGCGGAAATGGCAGAGGTTAATGCGCTGTATCTGGTGAAAGGTGGGGTGGCAAGTGAGGACCGGTGGATTATATTCTTCTTGTGGTGGGAGGGGTGGTGTAAAGGCGAAGGTGCAAGAAGTGGAGGATATGCATTGAAGGGTATTGTTGATCACGTGGAAGGGAGATGTGGTCCTTTAAATAGGAAACCTTTCTGGGATGTCCCGGAGTGGAATTGCTTCTGCTGGGAGCAGATATGGCAGAAGCAGAGGAATTGGGAGTACAGGATCACGTTTTTAAAGGAATATACTCGAGGGTAATCAGGAGAGCAAAAAGGGGACTTGAAATATCTCTAGGAAATAGTTTAAGGAGAATACAATGAGATTCTACAAATACATCAAGGACAAAAGAATAACCAGGCAGAGAATAGGACACCTTACAGATCAACAAGGCCATCTATGGAACAACAGGAGGTGGGAGATATACTATGCTATTCTGTTCTAGAGAGTTTGGAGAAATAAGAGTGATAACTTGAAAAGTGTCCATATTACAGAGGAGGTGGTACTGGATGTCTTAAATCGCAGCAAGGTGTATCCCAGAAATTTGTGGAAAGCTAGGAACGTGACAGCAGTGCCCTTCCCTGAGATATTTATATCATCATTTGTGACAGGTGAGGTGCTGGAAGACGTGTGCCATTATTTTTAAAAGGTGGTAAGGAAAGGCCAGGGAGCAAAAGGACAGTCACCCTGACTCAGTGGCAGGCAAGTTGTTGGAAGGGATTCTGAGGGATAGGATTTACATGTATTTGGAAAGACGAGGAATGATTAGTGATAGTCAGCGTGGCTTTGTGTGGGGGAAATTCTCTCTCTCTAACTTGATTGAGTTTTTTTGAAGGCAGACTGTGGACGTTGTCTATATGGACACTGAGCAGACTGGTTAGCAAGGTTAGATAACATTGAATGTTGGGAGAACCAGGCATTTGGATACAAAACTGGCTTGAAGGTAGGCGGCGGAGGGTTGATTTGTGGACTGGAGGCCTGTGAGCAGCAGTGTGCTGCAGGAATGGATATGGGGTCCTTAAATAATTGACTTGGATGTGAATATGAGGTATGGTCAGTAGGTTTACAGAAGACACCGAAATTGGAGGTGTAGTGGATAGTGAAGAAGGTTAGTCCAGAATACAACAGGATCTTGATCAGATGGGCCAATGGAGCAAGGAATGGCAGATGGAGTTCAATTTAGATAAATATGAGCTGTTGTATTTTGGAAAGGCAAATCAGGGCAGGACGTATGCACTTAATGGTAAAATCCTGGGGAGTGTTGCTGAACAAAGAAACCATGGTGTGCAGGTTCATTGTTCCTTGAAAGTGGTGTTGCAGGTAGGAAGGCTAATGAAGGTGGTGTTTGGTACACTTATATTTATTGGTCAATGCATTGAATATAGAAGCTGGGACGTCATATTGTGGCTGGACAGAACATTGATTAAGCCATTCAGGAATTCTGTTTTAAGTTCAAAATTGCCTGTTCTGGGAAGGATGTTGTGAATCTTGAAAGAGTTCAGACAAGATTTACAACGATTTTGCCAGGGTTGGAGGATTTGAGCTAAAAGGAGAGGCTGAATAGGCCAGGGTTAATTTCCCTGGAGAGTCAAAGACTGAGAGGTGATTTTACGGAGATTTATAAAATCACGAGGGGCATAGATATGGTGAACACCTGGAGTCTTTTCCCCCCAAGTTAGATGGGTCCAAAACAAGAGCACATGCGTTTAAGTTGAGAGGGCAAAAATTTAAAAGGGATCTAAGGGGCCACGTGTTCAAGCTGAGCGTGGTGTATGTGTGTAATGAGCTGCCAGATGAAGTAGTGGAGGCTGATAGAATTACAACATTTAAAAGGCATCCGATTGGGTACATGAATAGGAAGGGTTTCGAATGATACGGACCACTAGCTGGCAAACGGGACCCAATTAGTTTAGGATTCCTAGTTGGCATGGACCAATTGGACCAAAGGTCTGTTTCTGTGCTGTACGTCTCTGACACTAATAAATGAAAATATGATGTGTTCCTCTTTTGTGGAGAGCTAGCAGAAGCACAGATAATTATCCTTGGAGCTGAGAAGGTTAAGCAGTGATTTCGACCAGGTGCAGATTTGTTTCCAAGATATTTAATTTGCAGAGAGAGAGAGGAATTCTAAACAACGTCACAATTTTAGTAACTATTTTAAAGTAATTGGCAACTAATGCAGGGTGAATATGTGAAAATTATTTTATTCAGTAAATTCTGAGCATCTGGGACAGTCTGAATGGCAGCTGGACACAGATTCAGCAGTTATTCATAAACAGATTTGGAATTTTACTTTTTAAGCAAAGATTTGTGGGGCTATCGGCAAATGGGAGGGGAGTTGGGTCAGATTTGCAGCATCTCCAGAGGGAGAGAGTATAGCCCCAGTGGGCTGAATAGCCCCCAGCCCCATGCTCTGTGGTACTGCCCCATTCACTGTGAATGATGAAGCTCATCCCAGGGCAGAGAGAGGGAGGATCCCACCACTCACCTCACAATGAGATTCAAGTGATTGATGTCAGCGCAGGCCAATACGAGGCAGAGGGTGGGACTGGAGGACCAGGCATACCAGTTTGTCTTCCAACCAATCGGAGTGAATGAGGGTATCCTTAAGGCTGGAATTAAAGAAAGGCACATATCGCAGAGATTTGAGAAACTGGAGGAGATTAGAGATAGGGAGCGTTCTGTGGCTGGAGGGGAATTATATAAATAAGGAAGAGTTGTGAGGCTGGATGAGGTGACAGTGATCGGGAGAGTTGTGAGGATGGAGGAATTTGGAGACAGTGAGAATTAGAGTCCTAATGTTATACAGCAAGGAAACAGGCCCTGTGGTCCAACCAGTCCATGCCGAACATAATTCCAAACTGAACTAATTGTACCTGCCTCCGCTTGGTCCACATCCATCCAAATATTTCCTATTTATGTACTTATCTGAATGTATATAAATATTATAATTGTATTCACAACTACCACTTCTTCTGGAAGTTCATTCCACGCGTGTATTTTTTTTTTCAAACCCTAATGTCTTTCCTCAAATCTTTCTCATCTCTTCTCAAAATGAATGCACCCAAATTTTGAATTCCCATCTCTCCCGGCCATTCACCTTTATCTACACTCTTCACGATTTCATAAACCTTTTAATAAGATCACCCCTCAACCTCCTACACTCCAGTGAAAAAAGTCCCAGCCTCTCCTTATTACACAATCCCTCCATTCCCATTAACATTCCAGTAAATCTCTTCTGAACCTGCTCCGATTTAATGATATCCTTCCTATAACAGCACAACCAGAGCTGGGTTTAGAATTCCATAGGAGCCCTCCCCAACATTCTGTACAACCTCAACATAACATCCCAATTCCTATACTCAAAGGTATGAACAATGAAGGTAAGTGTGCTTGAACACCTTCTTAACCACCCTGTCTACATCTAACACAAACTTCAAAGACAGGAAGCCCTCGGTCTCTTTGTTCCATATCACTACTCAACGCCTTACTTTTAATGAGTGTAAGTCCTGCCTTCGTTTGTTTTATCAAGATGTAATATTTTGCATTTATTCCAATCCAAAAATCCTCTGAGTATAAAGGCAGTAGGAGTATAATTAAGAGGGAAATCAGGAGGCAAAAAGGGGACGTCAGATAGCTTTGGAAAATAGGGTTAAGGATAATCCAAAGGGCTTTTGTAAATACATGAAGAACAAAAGGCTAACTAGGGAGAAAATAGAGACCCTCAAAGATCAGCAAGGCAGCCATTGTATGGAACTGCAGGTGATGGGCGAGATAGGGAAACAAGTATTTTGCATCAGTGTTTACTGTGAAGAAGTACATGGGAGATGTAGAATGTGGGGAAAAAATGGTG
Organism: Chiloscyllium plagiosum; assembly: GCF_037043375.1. Taxonomy (NCBI): domain Eukaryota; kingdom Metazoa; phylum Chordata; class Chondrichthyes; order Orectolobiformes; family Hemiscylliidae; genus Chiloscyllium; species Chiloscyllium plagiosum. The sequence continues at coordinate 35,492,568 of NW_028270189.1, forward strand.
ACATCTTGAAAAATTCCATATTACAGAGGAGGAGGAGGTGGCTAAGGAGCTGGTGCAGGGGAAAAGGATTCACATTTTTGGATCATTGTGATCAACTCTGGAGTAGAGTTGACCTGCGTAAGAAGGATGGATTGTACCTGATTTGGAAGGTGTCTAATATCGAGGCAGGGAGATTTGTTAATGCTACTCAGGAGGCAGTAAACCTGCGAGGAGTAGGTGTGATCGCAAATAGATAGTGAGAAAAGAGGTGTCTCTGAGGCTGGTACAGATCAGAAGGCAAATAATCATTGCAGGCAAGGGCAAGTCACAGAACAAGGTGGGATTTAGCAGTTACACTGCATTTATTTCAATGCAAGAGGCCTGACAGGGAAGGCAAATGAGCTCAGGGTATGGGTTTGAACATGGCACTGGGATATCATGGGTATTATAGAAACGTGGCTCAGGGATGGAAAGGACTAGCAGCTTAATGTCTCCGGGTATAGATGCTATAGGAAGAATAGAAAGGAGGACAAGAGGAGGGGGAGTGGCATTTTTGATTAGGGACAGCATTATGGTTGTGCTTATGGAGGACATTCCTGGGAGTACGTCCAATGAAGTTATTTGGGTGGAACTGGGAAATAAGGAAGGGATGATCTCCTTATTGTGGTTGTCTGCGTGGGTTTAATCTGGGTACTCTGGTTTCCTCCCACAGTGCAAAGATATGCTGGGTAGGTTCGATTATCCAGGCTGAATTGCCCACAGAGTTCAGGGATGTGTCGGTTGGGTGGATTATCCTGACTGAATTGCCCATAGTGTTCATGGATATGCAGGTTGGGTGGATTATCCAGGCTGAATTGCCCACAGTGTTCAGGGATGTGTCGATTGGGTGGATTATCCAGGCTGAATTGTTCAGTGTTCAGGGATGTGCAGGTTGGGTGGATTATCCAGGCTGAATTGCCCACAGTGTTCAGGGATGTGTAGGTTGATGGCCCTGGGAAATGCATCGTTGCAGGGGAAGGTTAGGCAGCTCTGAGAGTCACTGTCGATGTGATGAGATGAATGGTCTTATTCCACACTGTCGGGATTCTCTGATAATTCTATTAGTTTTAAAATAGTTACAGAAAATAATAGACCAGATCTAAAAGTTAAGGTTCTAAATTAGACAAAGGCCAATTTTCACAGCACAAGGCAAGCACTTTCAAAATTTGTTTGTGGGAGGTTATTCCCAGGGAAAGGGACGGCTCGAAAGTGGGAACATGAGAACATAAGGAATAAGAGGAGGAGTAGGCCATCTGGCCCCTCAAGCCTGCTCTGCCATCCACAAGATCAGGGCTGATCTATTCATGGCCTCAGCTCCACATTCCTGCTCACTCACCATAGCCCTTTATTCCTTTCCTGTTCACAAATCTACATTTTGCCTCAAAGGCATTCAAGTTGATAACGTCAAATGCTGCTCTCGGCAGGTAATTCCACAGATTCACAACCCTTTAGCTGAAGAAGCTCCGCCTGAACTCAGTCCTAAATCTGCTTCCCTTATTTTGAGGTGATGCTCTAGTTTCACCCGTCCACAGTGGAAATAACCTCCCTGCTTCTGTCTTATCTACTTCCTTCATAATTTTATTTTTTCCTCTACAACCTCCCATTCTTCTAAATTACAATGACTATAGAACCAGTTTTCTCAATCTCTCCACATACGCCAAACCTCTCAACTCCCAACTCAAACTAGTGAACCTCCTCTGTACTCCCTCCAGTGCCAGTACATCCTTGCTAAGGTAAGGGGACCAAACCTGTACACAGTACTCCAGGTGTGGCCTCCCCAGCACCCTGTACAGCTGCAGCATAACCATCCCTCTAGCAATGAAGGACAATATTCCCTTCACTGCCTTAATTACCTGCCGCACCTGCAAACCAACTTCCTGTGATTCATGCACAAGGACACCCAGCTCCATCTGCACAGCAGCATGCTGCACGTTTTCACCATTTCGTCATCAGTTTGCTGTTAGTCCAACTAAAATGGATAACCTCACATTTCCCAACATTGTCCTCCATCCACCAGATCCTTACCCACTCACTTAACCTATCTGTATCCCTGTGCAGACTGACAGTGGCCTCTGCAGACATTGCTCTACCTCATCTTTGTATCAAATGTGAACTCTGACACCGTACACTTGGTTCTCAACTCCAAAACATTTGTGTAAATTATAAACAGTTGTAGTGCCAACAGTAATCCAAACACCTATTTATCCCCATTCTTTACTTTTTGTTGGTTAACTGATCCTGTATCAATGATAATACATTACCCACAATGCCATGCAACTTTACCTTATACAGCAGCCTTTGTGTGGCAACTTGTCGAATACCTTCTGGAAATCCAAGTACACCACATCCACCGAGTACCCTTTGTCCAACGTGCTCGTCGTATCTTCAAATAACGAGTTGTATTTGCTATTCCCTGCCCCCCCCCCCCCCCACCCCCCCCCGCCATCTCCTTTTTTCCCTGGGATGCATTCTATCGGGGCCAGGAGACCCATCTACCTTTAGGCTGTTATCTTTCCCAACATTACCTCTGAACTGAGAATGATTGCTTCTGTATCCTCATCTGCCATTGCCTCCATAGGCCTGCGACAATGAGAGTATATAGACAGTATGTTCCTGTTAAGGCCAACGGGTAGAGAATGCTGCCTGTCGAGAGAAATTGTGGGCCTGGTCAAGAAAATGAAGGAGGGATATGGCAGGTACAGAGAGCTGTGTTTGTGTGAATCCCTAGAGGAGTGTAGGGGCAGTAGGAGTATACTGGAGGTAAACCAGGAGGGCAAAAAGGGGACATGAGATAGCTTTTGGAAATAGGTTTAAGGAGAATCCAAAGTAATTGTACAAATACACTAAGGACAAAGAGTAACCAGGCAGAGAATAGGTACCCGCAAAAATCATCAAGGCTGTCTGTGGAACCGCAGGAGCTGGGAGAGATTCTATATGAGATTCTTTTACTGAAAGAGGATGTGGCAGCGAGAGTGTTTGGAGAAATAAATAGTGATAACGTGACAAGTGTCCATATTACCGAGGAGGGGGTATTGGATGTCTTAAACGGTAGCAAGGTGGAATAATCCCTGGGACCTGCTCAGGTGTAACCCAGAACTTTGTGGGAATCTAGGGAAGTGTTTGCTGGACCCCACGCTGAGATATTTGTGTCATTGATAGTCACAGGTGAGGTGCTGGAAGATGGGCGCAATTATTTGAGAAAGATGGGAAGGAAAGGCCAGGGAACAATAGGCCAGTGAGCCTGAAATCAGTGGCACAGAAGTTGTTGGATGTGATTCTCAAGGACAAGATTTACATGTAATTGGAAAGGCAAGAGGTGATGAGGGAGATGCAGCATGGCTTTGTATACGGAAGTCACTAACTTGGACTCCAGGAAGACACAAGGTTCTACGTAACAGTCTGGTTGGCAAGTTTGAGACTGTAGAATACAGGGAGGACTAGCTATTTAGATACAGAATGAAGGTCATAGAGATGTATAACATGGAAACAGACCCTTCAGTCCATACCGTCCATGCCAACAACTTACCCAACCCAACAACTGAGAAATATGCTGTCAGGATGGGTGCTGGGTCCACTGCTTTTTGTCATTTATATCAATGATTTTTATGTGAATATATGAGGTATGGTTAGTAGGTTTACACTAGACACCAAAATTGGAGGTGTAATGGGCAGTGAAGAAGGTTACCGCAGTACAATGGGACTTCAATTAAATGGGCTAAGGAGGGGCAGATGGGTTTAATTTAGATAAATGAGGTTCTGCATTTTGGAAAAGCAAATCAGAGCAGGACTTGCACACTTAATGAGGAGTTCCTGGGGAGTGTTGATGAACAAAGAGACCTTGGAATGCAGGTTCACACTTCCTTGAAAGTGGAATCTTAGGTAGGCTAGTGAAGAAGGTGTTTTGTATTCAGTATAGGAGCATTTTGGAGCTGTACAGGGCATTGATTCACCTACTTCTCGAATTCCGCTTTCAGTCCTGGTCTCCCCGCTATAGGAATGATGTTGTGAAACTTGAAAGGATTCAGAAAAGATGCACAAAAATGTTGCCAGGTTTGAGAGTTTGAGTTATAGGGAGAGGCTGAATTGGCTGTGGCTGTTTTCCCAGGGGCATCGAATGCTGAGAGGTGACCTCAGTGGTTGATACACTCGTGAGGGACATGGTTAGGGTGAACAGCCAGGGTCTTTTTCCCATGTTAGGTGTGTCCAAAACCAGAGAGCACAGGCTTAAGGTGTGAGGGAAAAGATTTAAAAGGGATGTGAGGGGCAATGTTTTCAAGCTGAACATGGTATGTGTATGGAATGAGCTGCCAGAGAAAGTGTGGAGGCTGGTACAATTGCAACATTTAAAAGGCATCTGATTGGATATGTGATCAGGCAAGTTGGAGAAGGATATGAGCCAAGTCCTGGCAAATGGGATGAGATTAATTTAGGATATCTGGTGGGCATGGACAAGTTGGACCAAGTCGTCTGTTTCTGTGCTGTACATTTCTATGACACTAAAAATTTAAAATTAAGATCGGTTTCTCTTTTATGGAGAGTTAGCAGAAGGTCAGAAAATTCTCCTTGGAGCTGAGAGGGTTAAGCAGTGATTTCAACGAGGAGCAGAATTGTTTGCAGGAAATTTAATTTACAGAGAGACAGCATGAGAAATTATTAACATTATCACAATTTTTATGAACTACTTTCAGGTAACTGGCAAATAATGCAGGGTAAAAATGTGAAGAATATTTTACTCAGTAAGTTCTGAGCATCTGGAACAGTTTGATTGACAGCTGGATGCAGATTCAGTAGTTATTGTCAAAACAAATTTGCAATTTTCCTTTTTAAAGGAAGGATTTGGAGGGCTATGTCCAAATGGAAGGTGAGTTGGGACTGACTGGCACCATCTCCAGAGGGAGAGTGTACAGCCCCATTGGGCTGAATAGCCCCCAGCCCCTGTGCTCTGAGATACTGTCCCATTCACTGTGAATTATGAAGCTCATCACAGGGCAGAGCCATAGACATGTACAGCATGAAAACACACTCTTTGGTTAAACTGGTCTATGCCGATCAGATATCCCAACCTAATCTAGTCCCATTTGCCAACACTTGGCACATATCCCTCTACTCCCTTACTATTCATATACCCATCCAGATGCCAAATGGTATAATTGTACCAACCTCCCCCACTTCCCGAGAGAAGATTCCATCCACGCACCAACTCTAGTGTGAAGGAAATTGCCCCTCAGATCCATTTTAAATCTTTCGCTTCTCATCATAAACCTATGCCCTCTCGCTCTGGACTGCTCCATCCCAGGGAAGAGACCTTGTCTATTTATCCTACCCATGCCCCTCATGATTTAATAAACATTTGAGGTTATCCCTCAGCCTCTGATGCATCTGGGAGGATCCCACCACTTATGTCACAATGGAGCCTGGCTGATTGACACAGATTCAGACGAGTAGGACAGTTGGAGTGATATTCCAGCCAATGGGAGTGAATGCGGGATGGGTCCAGCGGGCCAACACCTGACCATGAGCTTTGCAAGCGCAGTGTCACTGTGAGGGGGGAGGGGTCTCGGTGAGTGTGAAGCGACTGGGAGGGAGATGGAGTTAGTGTGGACTGGGAGGGGTGATAAACACTGTTTCAGTCTGCTAGACCTGAAAAAAATACTCGGGGTAAATTAAAACCAAAAGAACTGTGGATGCTGTAAATCACACACAACAACCAGAAGGTACTGGAAAAGCTCAGCAGATCTGACAGCATCTGTGAAGAGAAATCGGTTCGCATTTTGGATCTGGTGACGCTTCCTCAGGTACTGATATTACTGAGAAAAAACTATTGGTTTATATGCAGAAGGTAGGGTTTAAGGAGTAAATGATAGGTGGGGATAGAGTCCAAAGAGAGAGAGATTGGAGCAGTTGGACAAAGGAGTGGATAACGATTTGGCTGGGGGGGAGGGTGAATAGCTGTTTATGGGAACTGTTAGTGGTTATCCATAGGTAGTGTGTAATAGCAGGCCTTGTAATACCAAGGCCTGGTATGTGAGGTAGGGGGCAAAGAAACTAGAACGTGGGAGAGTTCAGGACCTAAAATGATTGAATTCGATGTTGAAGCCAGAGGATTGCAGGGTCCCCGAGTGGGAGATAAGGTGTTGTTCTTCCAGCTTGTGTTAAAGTGTGGCGCTGGAAAAACACAGCAATTCGGGCAGCATCCAAAGAACAGGAGAATCGACATATTGGGCATATAAGCACTTCATCAGAAATGTGGGAGTGGGGGAAAGCGGGCTGAGAGATAAATAGGGAGGTGTGTGGGGTTGGGAGGAATGGAGCTAGGAAGAGACTAGGTAGATGTAGATGGGGTAGTAAAACAATGACTGCAGATGCTGGAAACCAGATTCTGGATTAGTGGTGCTGGAAGAGCACAGCAGTTCAGGCAGCATCCAAGGTGCTTTGAAATCGGCGTTTCGGGCAAAAGCCCTTCCTGATGAAGGTCTTTTGCCCGAAACGTCGATTCCAAAGATCCTTGGATGCTACCTGAACTGCTGTGCTCTTCCAGCACCACTAATCCAGTAGATGGGGTAGTGGTGAGAGGGTGGAATGGATAATTGGGAAGGATGATGGACAGGTGGGAAAATTCAAGAGGCCAGTGCCGAGTTGGAGGGTTGAATCTGTGATGAGGTGGGGGAGAGGAGATGAGGAAACCTTGATGCCGTGTGGTTGAAAGGTCCCAAGGTGCAAGATGAGGTGTTTTTCCTCCAGGCGTCTGGTGGCTCGGGTTTGGGGGTGGATGACACCCAGGAATTGCATGTCCTTGGCAGCGTGGCGGCAGAGGGGGGTAGCTTAAGTGGTTGGCCACAGGGCGGTGGGTTTGGTTGGTGCATGTTCCCTGAAATGTTCCACAAGTTGGCATCCTGACTCCCCACTGTAGAGGAGACCGCATCGAGAGCAAAGGACACAAAAGGTGAGGTGTTTGGATGTGCAGGAAAATCTCGGTTGGATGTGGGAGGGGTGGGGAGGGAAATATATCTCTGGTGGTGAGGTCTGATTGTAGTTGGTGGAAATGGCAGACGATGATGCATTGTATCTGGGTGGAAGGTGAGGACTAGGGGGATTCCATGCTTGTTGCAGTTGGAGGTGTGGGTGCGAAGGGCAGTGGTGTGGGACGTGGAGGAGATTCACGGGAGGGGAAATTGCAGTCCTTGAAATCGGAGGCCATTTGGTATGTTCTGAAGTGTTCTGCCAGCTTGCATCAAGCTTCACTGGAACACTGCAGTAAGCATGAGACAGAGATGTTGGCCTGGGAACAGCCTTGTGTGTTAAAGTGGGGGGCAACTGGATGCTCCGGGTCTTTTTTGCATCAGAACGTAGATCATCGGCCGCCATTTCCACCACCGCTACTGAGATGCTACCAGGTTCCTGTCTCCTCCATTAACAGCTTTCTGCCCTCCCAGCCGGATCGTTATCCACTCTTTTGTCTTTCCAAATGTTCCAGTCTCTCTTTGGCCTCTGTCCGCACCTATTTAACCCTTATCTCCGTTAGTCCAAAGATGTGCAGTTTAGGAGAATTGGCCCAGCTAAATTTCCCGTAGTGTTCAGGGATGTACATTAGTCCGAGGAAATGTTGAGTAATAGGGTAGGGGAATGGGTCTGGGTGGGTGTGGAATTGTTGGGCCGAAGGGCCTGTTTCCTGTGGGGATTCTAATTTTCCCAGCTGCCATCGGTTCTGAGGAAGGGTCACTGGACTCGTGATGACCCTTGGTGTGTGTAGGAGGCGGAAATGGGAAAGAGGAGAGTGGCAACAGAAACTGGATGAAATGTATCAGTGTAGACTGGGAGAGTTGAATTACACTCTGTGCAGGTCGTTAGTCTGAATTAGAAACTCCTGGTCCCACGTTTGCAGCAAAGTGGAAGATGGCTTGGGCTTCAGGCAGTGAGAGGTGCTGGGTTATGGCTGCCATCTTTATCTGGGGCCAAGGTACAGCAAGGAGCATGCACGTGTCTTGTTCCAGGGTGGGGGCGGTGTGATTTCAAGAGGAGCAACCAACACATACCAAAAGAAGTGTTTGCCTTCACTATTCATCCTGCACTGACTATGAGCTTTGTTTTGTGAATTCATTTTATAGGATCTTAATTGAGAATAATTGAGACTGGGATCTCAAAAGCAAGTTTCTACAGTCCACAGAGTCATCACGATCTGAATATCATTGGCATTTAACTGTGAAAGGAGAAAGATTTGTCTGTTCTGTGGGAAAATATTTTCAATATTTTTGTCAAGCAAAGAGCAGAACGATGTTTAAGTTTATGGTTGCATCACCCTTTGGGTATGTGTTTAATTCTTGGCCCTGTAGCTGTGGAAGGAGGTATTGGCCTGAGAGAGAGCACAAATTTATCCATATTACGCCTCGTCTCTTTGCAGGAACTGTCAGATTTAGTCCCAATCATCCACTTCATGATGTTAACCTGTAAACTCCCTACTTCCAATTCCCTGCAAATTTCTCATTGAAATTCCTTGTGGACTCATTCCAGCACCATTTCAGGTGGAACGTTACAGATTCTGACATCTGTCTGCTCATTCAGAAACTGCTGAAGTCCATTTTGACTCTGGGGTTACAAAGTACTGAATTGAAAGATGAGATGCTGTTCCTGAGCTCCCATTGAGATGCATTGGAACGGTACAGGAGGCTGAGGGCAGTGTATATGTGAGCAGACAATGAAATTGACAGGGCTGCACTGTGAGGGCTGCTTGGGTCAATGAGAGTGTTTTGGAGTTGGATGTAAACAGAGTGAGGTGAGACAGGGAGAAGATGAAGCTGAAACTCCGTTTTACTTCAGGCTATTCAGAAATTCACAGTCCCAATGGGAATAGTCAATTTGTCAGTGATAACTGCGGAGTATGTAAGTTTTTAAAAGTACGACATATCAGCTTAAGTAAATTTTTTTATTATAATGGGCATGTTTGAAGTGAAGGAAGGTTGCTCACTCATTTAAATTCTCTTAATGGGAGTAACTAGATGAATGTAGTGAAATGTTGTTACAGGAGACCTCCGACCCGTGGTATGCTCCTCTTGCACAATGTGGGACATAAGGGACGCTTCCATTGTCCGTGACGGTTATGTGTGCAGGCAGTTTGCCCATCTGTAGTTACTGGGAAACTGTTTTTCAGACATGGAGCTGAGAGTGGACTCACTGTGGAGCAATACTGAGAATGTTATGAGCAGCATGGTTAGTGAGTTAGTCACACTGCAGGTGAGGGTTACACAGGCAGAAAGGGAATGGGTGACCATCAGATCCAGTAAAACGCTCAGGAAGGAAGTGCAGGACTCCACAATGATCATTCCCCTTCTCAAACAGATACTGTACACCGCTTGGGATTCTATCGGGGGGGGGGGGGGGGGGGGGGGGGGAGGGGTGGGGTGGCCTCTCAGGGGAAATCAACAGCCAGATTCATGACATTACAGATAGCTCCGCTGCACAGAATGGGAGGATGGAGAACGGCAGAGCTATCGTGACAGGGTATCCACTAGTCAGTGTCAGAGACAGGCGCGTCTGTGGCCACAGACATGAACCCAGGACAGTGGCATTGAACCCAGGTCCATTTATTGATAAGTGCACAGACCAATAAAGGTCCGCCTCCCAAATGCAACCTTCAGTACTTGATCACCGTGAAACGCGACTTTCCAGGGACTGTAGACTTGTTCTGAGCCCTTCAGAGGGATTGAAGTGGATGAGGAGAAAACAGGAAAAGGGTTGTGTTGTAGATCTACAAACTAACCGTCACCCTCCACCCTCGGTCTCCCCCCCCCTGTCTCCCATCACCCATCGTGCCTCCTCCCCCACCGCAGGGAAAAGACCTTGTGTATTTACCCTACCCATGCTCCTACTGATTTTATAAACCTCTATAAGGTCACCCATCAGCATCTAATGCTGCAGGAAAAAAAGTGTATTCATCCTCTCCCTGTAGCTCAAATCCCCCACCCTGGCAACATGCTTGTAATTCTTTTCTGAACCGTTTCAAGTTTCACAATATTGTTTTGATAGGAAGGAGACCAGAATTGCACGCAGTATTCCAAGCGTGGCCTAACTAATGTCCTGTACAGCCGCAATATGACCTCCCAACTCCTATACTCAGGGCTCTGGCCAATAAAGGGAAGCTCACTAAACACCCTCTTCATTATCCTATCTACCTGCGATTCTGCTTTCAAGGAGCTATGATCCTGCACTCCAAGGTCTCTTTGTTCAGCAGCACTCCCGAGGGCCTTACCATTAAGGGTATACACCCTGCTAATATTTGCTTTTCCAAAATGCAGCACCTCACATTTATCTAAATTAAACTCCATCTGCTAGTCCTCAGCACATTCAACCATCTGATCAAGATCCTGTTGTAATCTGAGGTAATCCTCTTCACTGTCCACTACACCTCCAATTTTGGTGTCATCTTACTAACATTAATTCCTATATTCAAATCCAAATCATTTATATAAGTTATGAAAATTAGTGAATCCTGCGCCGATCCTTTGTGACACCCCACTGGTCACAGGTCTCCAATCTGAATAGCAACCTTCCATCACCACACTCTGTCTTCTACCTTTAAACAAGTTTTGTATCCAAATGGCTACTTCTCTCTGTATTTCATGAGATCTAACCTTGCTAACCAGTCTCCCATGGGGAACCTTGTTGAACACCTTACTGACAACCATGTAGATCATTTCCACTCCTTTGCCCTCATCAATCCTCTTTGTTGTTACTTCAAAAAAATTGACCCAAGTTCATGAGACGTGATTTCTCACACACAAAGCCGTTATTAATATCCAGGACTTAACTCTGTCCATTGGGGTCTGTGTCACCCAGTTATGGGTGTTAATGTTCTGGATAAAGTTCACGTCCACCAGCTTTGTGTTAGTGACTGTGTTGAGTCTTGTTAATAACACTAATGCCGGTGAGTTCCTTTTGAAAGGCAGTCCCTATGTCCCTAACCCCCTCCCACCTGCTCTGTCTCCTCCATCCCCACCATAGACAGTAAGTGGGAGGAGCTCATGGAGTTTCCATGTGAGTGAGATTGAGAACATCTTTCCTTCTTTCCATTACCCCATCAAGAAATGGTGGTAGTGTCCTTACCTGTGGACCAAGAGGATCGGGTTCAGGGTTTGGTAACAGCGGCTTTGAAGAGGCAGATTAGAAAACGTGCCCAAGCCACCAGGCCATACGGTCTCCCAGCTGTCCCTGCCTGAACCTCTAACTAGAACCTTCCTGTAGTTTCTCTCCTGTCAGACTCTCCCATTGCTCAGTTTGTCCAGGATCCACTCCTGCTGCTGCACTGCTCCTGTCCCTCACTGACCTGTCCATCCCCCAGTGTCCTCCACATTCATTCATTGTTGACAATCTCCAGCCCTGCCCCCTCCACCCTATTGGGCAGCAGCTGCTGTCAGTCTCCCAGGCTCCTGTGTGATCTGGAGCATGTGCTGTAGAAGGGGAGACAAGTGCACGGGCGTGGTGCTGGCCAATTGTTGGCGTATGTGCAGGGCGGGTCAGTGCCAGGAGGGAGGCTGTGGGTGTGTGGGGTTAATCTGTCATTGGCAGTTTCCTCCCTCTGAAAGCAGGACCCAGGGGAATGGCCCCTCCCCTGGTATCCTGACGAATGGTCAAAGTATCAATGGGGAAGCATTTTGCAGAAAGTTATCAGAACTCTTGTGAAGATTCAGGAATGTTATGGAGAGGGACAGGGGTCGGCCTGTAATTAGAGTTCTAATCTGTTTCATTTTAGTTCAACCAGATATGATTTGGCCAGTGTGTGCAGGATGGTTCTCATCAGAGTTCGGAGTGGGGGAAATGAGTAAGAGGTTCCAGATTGGGGGGAAAAATCAATGTGGGTCTGACCAGGAAGGACACCCTGGGAGGTGGGGGGAGGATTCACCAACACCCGGGAGGCTCTGAGTCAGACTCATTGATTTGATTAGATTTCCTACAGTGTGGAAACAGGCCCTTTGGCCCAACCAGTCCACACTGACCCTCCAAAGAGCAACCCACCCAGACCCATTTCCCTCTGACTAAAGCACCTAACACTATGGGTAATTTACCGTGGCTAATTCACCTGACCTGCACTGTCACTCTTCGGATTGTGGGAGGATACCGGAGCGTCCGGAGGAAACCCACGCAGACACGGAGAGAATGAGCCCAAGGCTGGAATCGAATCTGGGACCCTCGTGCTGTGAGGCAGCAGCGCTAACTACTGTGCCATCGTGCTGCCCTTTTTATTGGTTCTTAGTCTGCAGACAGGAGCTAGGAAACTGAATTCAAAGAGAGGAGAGAGTGTTAGAACTGGGTGTGAAGGGAAGGAGTGAGGAGATTGGTTTGGATTTCAGTTCATAGAAGAGAGCAATTGTGAGACTGAGATTTAAAGCTTGGGGGAAAACAAAGAAACTACAATTTAATACTATAATTGTCTTATGAATTTCCATTCTTGTGTTAGCGGTGGTGACCTGTTTTCTCTATTGTAGGGTTCTGAAAGGGTGGATTTGTGGATGAGAAATTCAAATTGAACTTTCTTTTCCGTTTTCATGGTTACTTGATCAGTGCCGATCTGAATATCATTGACCTTTTCATGTGGAAGGAAAGGTGTGTATTCTGTCCGTGGGCGAATATTTCAAATGTCAGTGTGTCTGTAAAAATTACTGAGACACAGCCAAGTCCATGTTAGTGTGGTGACTGTGGAGAGAGATTTCATTTGCTTTTAAAAATCTGAAAAACATGGCACATTTCCCAGGAACAATTAAGCTACAGATTTGTTTTGTATGAGGACAAGTTGTAAATTAATTATGCAACCAGAAAGACACAAGGATACCTGCAGCATTGAAAATACTAGGAAAACGGGATTGTTGTAAAGGAGTTAATTATCGATCATGGCTTGTAATCCATTGGCGTTGTCACGTCAGTTCCAATGCCGTGGGGAAACACTGGAAATGTGATGAATGCAGGGTAGGTTTCAGTTATTAAACTGTAAAAATTTGCAGAAGAAATTTACAAGGATGATGCCAGGTCTCAAGGGTCTGTGTTAGAGGGAGAGGTTGGACAAGTGAAGTTTTTTTTTTGTTTAGAGCAGTGGAAACAGAGGGGGGATGTTTCCTGGAAGTGTATAAGATCATGAGTGGCTTGGGTAAGGTGAATGCACTCAGTCTTTTTTTCAGGAAATTAAGGACTGGAGGGCATCAGTTTATGGTTAGAGGATAAATTAAGAAAGGGAACCTGAGGGGCAACTGTTTTACACAGAGGCTGGTATGTATATGGACTGAGCTGCCAGTGGAAATGATTGAGGTGAATACATTAACAACTTGTAAAAGATATTTGGACAAATACATGGATAGCAAAGGGTCAGAAGCAGATGGGCCAAGTGCAGGGAAATGGGGTTAGCGTGGATAGACATTCTGATCGGCATGGGCCAGTTTGGGCCAAAGGGCCTGTATCTGCTGTAGGACTCTGACTCCAAGTATATTTACTATTTCTCCCGCTATCTCTGGTAGTACCCTGGGATGTATTCCATCAGAGCAAAGAGACTTGTCCACCTTCAGATCCATTAGCTTGCCCAGCTCTAACTCTCTCGTGATAACAGTTATTTCTAGGTCCTCACCTTCCTCAGTCTCCTTGACAATTACTGGCATGTTCTTCGTATCCACCACTGTGAAGACTGACTGCTGTGTACTCATATTCCTAAATCCTGCTGAATAGGAATAACTAGGTACAGAACTCTGAGAGGTCTTCTTTGAGTCTTTTATTGATGAGACATGGCAGTTACCTGGATAGTGTACATGCAGAACACCTCCAGGCAGCATCAGGTAACTCCCCGCCTGTCCGATGTGCCGCTCCCATTCTTATACCTTTGTGGTTTGTGGTTTTGAATGGACGCTGTCTCTCAGTATTAGCTCTATGGCAATGGCAGTTAAAAAGTAGAGTTCAGCTCAGCACTTTGTGGTTAAACCACATACCCTCCCCCACGCCCCTGTGGCTCAGTCAGTTATCTGACAGGCACTTCAGTTTCAGTGGGGCTGTCTGTCAGGATTCTGATGTGGAAGAGCAGGTGTTGGAGCGGGGTGGGTAAAGTTAAAAACCACACATCACCAGGTTATAGTCCAACAGGATTATTTGGAAGTACAAGCTTTTGGAGTGTGCTGTGATTTTTAACTTGATCAGGATTATCTCTATGGTAACAGTTAAGTGCTTCAACAATTACAGAGGCCATATGTTCCCCACACAATAGGTTCCCCTCTCGCAGTGTAAACTGCTATTCTGGCCCTGGGGATAGCTACTGATCACTTTTCTCCCCCAATCCCATCTAGCTTTCTGTTGATCTTTAAAGTTTTTCTAATCTCCTAGTTTCTCCTTGGTCTTTGCCAATTTGTATGCTTTCAATTTCAATTTGATAGACTCCCTTATTTCCTTAGCCACCCATGGCAGATTACACCATTTCCGACAGTCCTCCCTTTTCACTGATATATACTTTTGCTGAACAGTTTGAAAAATTCTTTGATATTCCTCCACTGTCTGTCAACTGTCCCACCCTAAACTCTGCTTCCAGTCTACATTAGCCAACTCCTGCCTCATCCTATTGTAGTCTCCTTTGTTTAAGCACAGGATCTTGGGATTGGATTTAATCTTCCCGCTTTCCAACTATATTCTAAATTCAACCAGACTTATCACAAGTCTTTTCATCAGATTACAAGGTGAGGCTATGTTACCTCGGTGTTTTGGTTTTCATTGTCAGAGACCTTGGCTTTGTCATAAAGTACGGGATAGATATTCTCAACAAAGTATTCTGGACGGTGTGAATAGTACGACACAGTCTAAAACCATACATCACTGTCTCCCCTCAGTTTACATGATTTGGAGATGCCGGTGTTGGACTGGAGTGTATAAATTTAAAAATCTCAACACCAGGTTATAGTCCTTCAGGTTTAATTGGAAACACACTATCTTTCGGAGCGTTGCTCCTTCATCATGATCCAATTAAACCTGTTGGACTATAACCTGTTGTGTGATTTTTAACTCCCTTCAGTTTAAAATTGCAAAATTATTATCTCCTACATGCTTCCGCACTAAGTTTGGAACGCTAATCCACCTGACTATCCTGCATTTTCCGAAAATCTTCTTTGTTGAAGGTGGTGAGTTTTGGATTCAGCTTTCCAGTTATTACTGAAAGAAGATAAGCATTGGGCACAGGAGAAGCAATACAGCCCTTTGAACCAGCTCCACCATTTAATACCATGATTATTAAGCTCACCTCGGTGTCAGCTGGATTTTCCCGCCTGCTCTCTCTCACCCTTCAACTCATTGCAAATTAAACATCTGTATCTCTGCATTAAATTTGCTCATTATCCTGGCGTCCACCGCATTTTGAATAGGGAATTCCCACAGATTCACAGCACGTTGAGGTAAGTACATTCTTCTTCATGAGAATAGAATAGAATCCCTATAGTGGTCCACACCAACCCAAAAATGACCATCCTATTCAGACTCACCCATTCCCTGTATTTCCCATGGTTAATGGCTTAACCTGCACACGCATGGACACTGTGGGAATGTAGCATAGCCAATCCACCTAACCGGCACATCTTTGGACTGTGGGATGAAACTGGAGCACCCAGAGGAAACCCGCACAGACATCGGGAGAACGTGTGAACTCCACACAGTCGCCTAAGGCTGGAATCAAATCCAGGTCCCTGACGCTGTGAGTCAGCAATGCTAACAATTGAGCCACCTCTGCTTAAAACCTGCTCCTCCTATTAACCATCCCACGCCCCAGTTGGCTGAAACTATATTCCTTACATCAGAAAATCAGGTTGTGGAAGCAGATGTCTCAGTAAAACTCAGTGACAGTCCATATGTTCTGTGTGTCTGAATGGGGATCCTACACACAACACCCTCCAGTCCACACTTTTCATTCACTTTCCAGAGACAGGGCTCCAGTGGCTTCATGGGGACTACAACTCCCACAATCCCTGAGGCAAGGACCACACATGTGCGGGGAAACCCAGCATTGTGCATGTACAGATTGTGGGCGGGTATTGGAGATGTGCTTTGGGTTAGTATAATTTGCGGAAAGTTTTTCACACTGTGATTGGCTGGAGGAGGAATGCATCTGCTTATAGTATTGATCAGTTGGAGTGTCAAAGTGCCACCACACCAATGTAGGACCACCCTCCATCCCCAATTCATTGTAATGCTAGGAATCAACTAATAGGGAACTAAGAAGGATGTGACCCATTCTCCCAGACTGAAGGTTCCTCTTCTGTCCAGGATTTGCCACCTCCCTTTCTGTTTCCTTTTGTTTCATTCTGCTGTTACATTACTGACTTGCAGCAACTGAAGGGAAAGGAAGTGAACCCAGAAAGGGTGCAGAGTCTAACCAGGGACGGGAAGTGGTGGCATAGATCTGTTTATCAGCAACTCCATGAGAATGTGGAGGGTGTACATTTGGGGGTAGCAGAGTCAGAATGGTGGGAGAGAGTAAGTGGGCTGGAGGGTTACAGCTTTGAGGGAAGAAAAGAAAAAAGATATTCCAGAGAAAGTAGAGAAACAGTCTATTCTGAATTTATAATATGTGCATATTTCTTTATGCAGGGTGCTAGATGGTGAAGATTTGCAGACTGAAATCTCAAAGTCGTGTGCAGATCGTGATAAAGTTAACCAACATTTGAAGAACCAAAGATAGAGAATCACTCGGCCAAAATCCTGCAACACTCTCTCTCCCAGCATTGTCGGTCTATCTGCACCAAATGGACTGTGAATGGTACAAGACAGCAGCCTACTACCACCTTCTCAAGGGTAACTAGAGATGGGGAATAAGTGCTGGCTGAGTCAGTGATGCCCATATCCTGGAAATGGGTTCTATCTCTAGTTGCTGAAACCCAGTTGATGTTACTGCAGGATGAAGAGGGATGCTGAGTGCATCCTCCAGGAGGCAGCACCATCACATTACTCCTGCGTACACCCACACAGTAACACAGCAACGTCACTGGAACAAAAGGCAGTGAAACCAAAGGAGGACTTAGTTATAGTTCTTCGAGGTAAAGCCATGAAAGGGGATTGGAACACAGCAGGAACAGGAGACTGAGCTGGATGGTCAGCTGTTTCCCATTGAATGGTGGCGCAGGATTGAAAGGCTGAATGGTCTCCTCCTGCTGCTATCTCCCAGGTATGTATATAGTCATGGAGCCCGGGTAGGAAGAAGTGGGCAGGGATTCTCCAGGAGATTGCACTTCCACAACAGTTTTCAGTGAGGGATGGTATGTAAATTTTGGTTTTAAAATGTTGTAAAAGTTTTTTTTGCACAGCAAATAAAATTAAAGAAAATAAATTGATCTGTCAGAATATAACAGTTTTAAAACTTTTAATCTTTTGTAAAACAAAATCCTGTCTTCCCCCGGACACCATCACTTTCCAGTTACTCAAACTCCAGGGAAATATTCCCTCCCTGTCTGAACCTTTGGTTTGATTTAACTGCTTTTCAGTTCTCATTCTGTGAGCTGTGAGACTTTATTTATTCCCCATTTCTCCTACCCAGAAGTGTTATCACACACAGCTGAGCAACCTTCCCACCATCAAAAATCATCATTACATCATTTTTCTTTTTGTTAACATATAATCACCAGCAATAAACCATTTGTGCAACCAATTGAATATTTATAAACAAAGCCAATCATGGGCAAAGCAAACCATTACAAGTGACAGACTGGGAAGGAAATAAATCAAAGTAGATTTGAAGGGGGGAGGGGGAAGCGGTGGAGATAAAGCACTGTATCCCCTGTGGTGCCCACCTCTATCTAAAGGCATCGAAAGTATTGATACACACCACATGCTCCTTCTCCAAGGACAGCCTACTTTATTCTCAATCATAGAATAGAATCCCAACAGTGTGGAAGGAGACCATTGGCCCATCAAATCCCACCGACGACCTGAAGAACATGTCAGCCAGTGCACTCCATCCCTGCAATACTGCATTTATCATGGCTGATCTACCTAGTCTGTACATTCCTGGACACTGTGGGCAATTTAGCACGACTGATCCACCTAATCTGCACATCTTTGGATTGTGGGAGGAAACCAGAGCACCTGGAGGGGACCCACACTATCATGGGGAGAATGAGAGAACTACACACTGGCCGTTGACCAAGGCTGGACTCCAACCTTGTAACTGATGCTGTGAAGCAGCCATGCTACAATCACAATTTAAATTAAAACAGACGATCCCTGCTCGTTGTCACATGGCTTTTTGAGGAGCCTTGTGCCCAGAGAGACACTCTGAGGTTCAGAAAGTGGCAATATAAATTCAGTCAACTCCAGCCCAGTTAATGTGATTAACAACAACAACATCAATACTCCAACAGTGTCATCATGGACAAGGTCCAGTCCTGACTCTGATGGACAGTAACTCCAGAATCAGAGTCCTGCAGTGATGTGTGAACTCTACCCCACACGGAGCAGGTGGGTGATCACTTCCCTGTGACTACTCACTGGGCTCTCAGTCATGTTGAAGATTCAGCAAATCCCTTGTCACACAGAGAGGGAAACAGCTCCTACCCAATGTGAACCCGCTGGTGTATCAGCAGGCAGGATAAATCACTGAGTGAGTGGTGAGGCACCTGAGATTGAATCTGCCTCACTTCACAATCAGGGATGTGGGAAAACACTCGGGCACTGATCTGTCCATCTGATTGTTATCACAGACAGATAGACATAAATCAATATGCACATTTAGATAGCACCTTTGATATACTGGGACAATGAAACATGCTTCCAGCCCAATGATTTCAACCTCAACTCTCTGAAAACATGGGCACAAAGCTTCATGCTTGTACCAGGTGCCTCTCAGCCTCCCACTTTTATTGAGAAAAGAGATTTAAGCTGTTTAGCCATTCATGGTGATTGTAACCTCTGTGTCCGTTTTTTAGATTAGATTACTTACAGTGTGGAAACAGGCCCTTCGGCCCAACAAGTCGCACCACCCCGCCGAAGCGCAACCCACCCATACCCCTAACCTAGCACTACGGGCAATTTAGCATGGCCAATTCACATGGCCTGCACATCTTTGGACTGTGGGAGGAAACCGGAGCACCCGGAGGAAACCCACGCAGACACGGAGAGAACGTGCAAACTCCACACAGTCGCCTGAGGCGGGAATTGAACCCGGGGCTCTGGTGCTGTGAGGCAGCAGTGCTAACCACTGTGCCACCGTGCCGCCCTTGTGAGATGCATGACTGAATCTTATTTTCCTGTTCCCTGTGAGCAACACCAGCAGCAGAAACAGGTCCTGACCTGTGAGGGGTTTTGGTTGGAGATTTTGTATTTACAAATTCATTCTCACCTTCATATACAGTGTGAAATTGCTGTACAACAGAAGGAAAGGAGTGAGTGAGCACGCACAGAAACATCAAGGCAGCATGTGTACCTGAGTTGAATGAACCTGGCATGAGGAAAACGTGATGACAATCACAACTAGTTAGATACACAGAATCCCATTGGTGCAGAAAGAGGCTATTTGACCCATCGAGTCTGCAATTACCTGCTCTCCCACCCTACCCCTATAACCCCACATTTATCATGGCTAACCCAACTCGCCGAACCTGCACACCTGAGGCCATGTTAACATGGTCAATCTAGTAAAGCTGCACATTTGTGGGCGATTCACAGATTACATCTAAATGCTCGGAATTGCGGATGAAGGCTCACAAATACTTGACTCTTACACAAATGCTCTGCTTTTCAAAATAAAATCTGGGGGAAACTGCAGCCAGAAAGATTTCCAATTATCTCTGGAGGAAGAGAATTCAAAACTCATGCCACTGACCCAAGGGGCGCAGTGAAGTCACAGAGGTCTGGGAACCACCAGAAATGTAACATGATGTGAGCAAGGTGGGGGTGAGACAAGTACAAAAAGACAGCCTGTCACACAGGGGAAGGCAGGAGAGATTAAACAGCAGAAATGGTCATCCCTCAAGGCCACGGGGAACGGAGTTCGAGCTGGGAAAGTTACCAGTAAACAAGGTGTGCAGCTGTCAAAGAAATACATTGAAAAAATATATTATAACAACATAGAGGGCGGAGTATACAGTCTGAAATAGTTGCTCTCATCGGTGAGTACAGAACGTTGTAATGACTAAGTAGTAAAATTACAAGAAACACATACAGGATGGGCCAAGTGACCTCGAAATGTGCTGCAAATCTCTGATAATTTTTTCCGACATTTGGAGTTCAAGTTTGATGATGTTAAAAAATTTTCAAATTGGACTGGAGTTTAATATTCTGGAGAGACGTCAAATAAATCACATTGATCCCATTCTGCAGAACTTAGTCCATAGCCCTGCATGTTCCAGCATTTTAATTACATCCATGTCCTGCTGGTGGGACAGGACATACAGGGATGGTGATGGTGGTGTCTGGGACATTGTAAGGTATGATTCTGCGCGTATGACTATGTAAGGCCGTTGCTTGAGCAGTCTGTGTTCCAGCTCACCCAATACGATGCTGGCAGAATGAGAAACTAGTTGCAGCTCCTCTGCTCACCAGTTCCTTTCTGCTTTTAAAAAAAAATATTTCTCTCTCACTCTCCCCCTTGCAGCCTCTGACACAAATGTCTCAACATTGAATTATATCAGGATAACCCTGTATCCCATGCCTCATTACTTTCTGAATAAGACTACCATGTGGAACCTTATTAAACACATTGCTAAAATCCATATACACCACTTCCGCTGCTCTGTCCTCACCAATGTGTTTGTCACATCCTCAAATAATGCAGTAAGGTTTGTGAGGCATAATCTGACGCTCACAAAGCCGTGCTGACCATCTCTAATCAATCTATGCTTTTCCAAATAATCATAAATCGTGTCTCTCTGAATCCTCTCCAATAATTTACTCATAACTGATATAAATCTGACTCATCAATGATTCATAGGATTATCTTGATTGCCTTTCTTGAATAAGGGAATAACGTTTGCCACTCTCCAATCATCTGGTATGACTCAAGTGGACAGTGAGGATACAAAGATTTTCGCCAAAACACAGTAATCCCTTCCCTCGTTTCACATAACAATCTTAGTTATATCCTTTCTGGCTGAGGAGATTATCTATCTCCGTGATTTTTCAATATGGTCAGCATGTCCTCCTTCATAATCTGTACCGTTGGGCTTGCCTTCACCTGAACCGATCTGGTACCAATGTTCTAGTGAAGAGGATAAACAGGGTGGTCAGTAGGACTTTAAACTTCTGGGTTGGGGGGGAAGGGAAAGTGAAAGCGACCGGAAAGTGAAAGCGACCGGGAGTATGGAGTTAAATGGAAAGATAAGCAGCAGGATAGTGTGTGTGCAAGTGGATTTAAGCTTGAGGCAGACTAGGAATGCAGCAAAAATGAAGGATAACTTAGGACATCTTATGACTTCCAATATCTCTCATGATAAGAAAGTTAGCATTAAGGCACTTTACCCGAATGCTCGTAGCATTCATAACAAAGTAGATGAACTAACGGCACAGATCATCGTGAAAGATTACGATGTGGTAGGCATCACAGAGACATGGTTGCAGGGGTTTCAGGACTGGCAGTTAAACATCCAAGGATTTACAACTTATCTAAAAGACAGGGAGGTGGGCAGATGGAGCGGGTTTGCCTTGTTAGTTAAGAACAAAATTAAATCTATGGCACCGAATGAGATAGGGTCGGATGATGTGGAGTCTGTGTGGATGGAATTGAGGAACCACAAAGCCAATAAAACCATAATGGGAGTTATGTACAGACCTCCTAACAGTGGTCAGGACCAGGGGCACAACATGTGCCGGAAAATAGAGAAGGCATGTCAGAAAGGCAAGGTCACAGTGATCATGGGGGACATCAATTTGCAGGTGGACTGGGTAAATAATATTGCCAGTTGATCCAAAGAAAGGGAATTCATGGAATGCTTACAGGATGGCTTTTTGGAACAGCTTGTCATGGAGCCCAAAAGGGAGCAGGCTATTTTGGACCTAGTGCTATGTAATGAACCAGACTTTATAAAAAATCTTAAAGTAAGGGAACACTTAGGAAGCTGCGATCATAATATGGTAGAGTTCAGTCTGCAGTTTGACAGAGAGAAGGGAAAATCAGATGTAATGGTGTTACAGT
Organism: Chiloscyllium plagiosum; assembly: GCF_037043375.1. Taxonomy (NCBI): domain Eukaryota; kingdom Metazoa; phylum Chordata; class Chondrichthyes; order Orectolobiformes; family Hemiscylliidae; genus Chiloscyllium; species Chiloscyllium plagiosum. Next base: position 35,514,709 of record NW_028270189.1, read on the forward strand.
TAAATAAAGGTAATTATGAGGGCATGAGAGAGGAACTGACGAAAATAGACTGGAAGCAGAGCCTCGTGGGGGAGACAGTAGAGCTCCAGAAAATGGCTGGAGTTTGTAGGTATTATTGAGGACACTGTACAGAGGTTCATCCCCAAGAAAAGGAATATTATCCGAGTAGGGATTAGACAGCCATGGCTGACAAAGAAAGTCCGGAAATGTATCAAAGTGAAAGAGAGAGCCTACAAAGTGGCCAAGAGCACTGGGAAATCAGAAGATTGGGAAGGCTACAAAAACAAACAGAGGATAACAAAGAGAGAAATAAGGAAGGAGAGGATCAAATATGAAGGTAGGCTAGCCAGTTATATTAGAAATGATAGTAAAAGTTTCTTTGAATACATAAGAAGCAAACAACAGGCAAAATTAAACATTGGGCCACTTCAAACTGCTGCTGGAAGCCTAGTGATAGGAGTTAAGGAAATAGCTGGAGAAATTAATAAGTACTTTGCATCAGTCTTCACAATGGAAAACATGAATGATATTCCAAATATTAAAGGGAGTCAGGGGGCTGAGTTGAGTATGGTTGCCATTACAAAAGAGAAAGTGCTAGAAATGCTAAAAAGGTCTTAAAATTGATAAATCTTCTGGCCCTGATGGGCTCCACCCTAGAGTTCTGAGGGAAGTGGCTGAGGATACAGCAGAGGAGTTGGTTGAGATCTTTCAAAAGTCACTGGAGTAAGGGAAAGTCCCGGATGATTGGAAGATCGCTGTTGTACCCTCCTTGTTCAAGAAAGGATCAAGACAAAAGATGGAAATTTATAGGCCAATTAGCCTAACCTCGGTTGTTGGTAAAATTCTAGAATCCATCATTAAGGATGAGGTTTCTAAATTTTTGGAAGAGCAGGGTCGGATTAGAACAAGTCAACATGGATTTAGTAAGGGGAGGTTGTGCCTGACAAACCTGTTAGAATTCTTTGTGACAATTAGGTTAGACTAGGGAAACCCAATGGACATGGACTATCTAGACTTCCAAAATGCCTTTGATAGGGTGCCACACGGGATGCTGCTGAGTAAGGTGAGGGCCCATGGTCTTCGGGGTGAGCTACTGGTATGGATTGAGGATTGGCTGTCTGACAGAAGGCAGAGAGTTGGGATAAAAGGTTCTTCTTCGGAATGGCAGCCGGTGACAAGCGGTATCCCGCAGGGTTCAGTGTTGGGGCCACAGCTGTTCACGTTATATATTAATGATCTGGATGAAGGGACTGGGGGCATTCTGGCGAAGTTTGCCGATGATACAAAGTTAGGTGGACAGGCAGGTAGTACTGAGGAAGTAGGGAGGCTGCAGAAGGATCTGGATAGTTTGGGAGAGTGGTCCTGGAAATGGCAGATGGAATTCAATGTGAGCAAATGCGAGGTCTTCCACTTTGGAAAAAAATAATACAAGCATGGACTACTTTCTAAATGGTGAGAAAATTCATAAAGCTAAAGTGCAAAGGGATCTGCGAGTGCTAGTCGAGGACTCTTCTAAAGGTAAGAGGTTGAGTCCGTGATTAAGAAAGCGAATGAAATGTTGTCATTTATCTCAAGTGGGGTTGGAATATAAAAGCATCGATGTGCTACTGAGACTTCATGGTGAAAGTGTAACATCGCTGGGTAGCGTAAGGAGTACTGAAAATTTAAGTCCCTTAAACGCTTCTTCGCCTCGTCGAATGCCTTCCTCTTTCAAACCAGAGCCGGGGAAAAGTCCTGAAATAGCATGATCTTGGATCCTTTGTAGATCATAGCTTGGGGGTCTTTTCCGAGATTTCTAGAGGCTTCTAGGAGTATCTGCCTCTCCCTGTAGCTCTGCAGCCGGAACAGGACCGGGCGTGGGCGCTGGTTCGAGCCGGGCCCGCGTATTGCTACCCGGTAGGCCCATTCCACCCTTACCTGGCCTGATCCAACTTGCAGATTTAAAAGTTGTGGCAGCCACTGCTCCAGGAATGCTGTAAGCTGGCCTTCCTCTTCCTGTTCGGGAAGGCCCAGCAAACGAATATTTTTTCGACGACCTCGATTATCGAGGTCGTCAATATGATTTTCCAAGGTCCGGACTCGCTGCTCGAGAGTCCGGACCTGATCCACGGCCGATTGAGCGGTTGTCTCCGAGGTCGCGGCCTTTAGCTCCGCCCCTCCGACTAGGCGTTGAATTTCTTCAATTTCACGGTCGTGCTTCTGCAGCGCGGCCGAGAGCGACTCCCAACGATTTCTGGATTCGACGATAAAGGCATCGATCTTCGAGTCAAGCTTGGAAAGCATTTCTGCAAGACTTGCTCCTGTAGGTAAGTCCCCCGGGCGGCTGTGGACGCCTCTGCTGCAGCTGGAGAGTGTGGGGGAGGGGTTCCTGCTTGCTGAGAGCTGCGGGCTCCCTTCCCTTTAGTCATTTTAACTTAGGATAAAGTTGCTTAAATGTAATATTACACAACTAATTGAGTTACTAAACTATTATAAATGATTTATAAATGATTTGGTGAGCTTGGTAGGGGGTACGTGACCCACTGTACCCAAGTCTTGGGAGGAGCACTATAGACTCAGTCTTACTGGGTCGCCGCCATCTTGGATCCACGACTTGTCAATCTTAATGTTTGTCAAAATGTTTAGCACCTCAGCTTCCTCAATCTCTATCCGATCCGTTACCTGCTCCTCAATGGTTTCATTCACTACAAGGTCCTTTTCTTTAGTAAAGACAGAAGCAAAAAACTCATTTAGGTCTTCCCCTACCTCCTCAGACTCTATACACAAGCCTTTTTCGTGCCCCCCTCCTGCCTCTCCTCAGGACATTTTTGAGCTCCTTCCTCGCCTGCCTGTAATCCTCTAGAGCTGAGCAAGACCCTTGCTTCCTCCACCTTACGTAAGCTGCCTTCTTTCTTTTGACGAGAAGCTCCTCCGCTCTCATCACCATCCCCAAACACCTGATTCCCCAATGTCTGTTTGCTCTCTATAAGGGACACATCAGGATTGTGTTGGAACAGTGCCCACTTGCCTGCAGTGGTGCAGCTCCCAGCAATGTTAAAGAACGTGAACATCCTCCAGGATAAAGCACTGTGCCTGAGTGGTGCCCCATCCACTACCTTCAGCATTCCCTCTCCCCATCCCAGAGACACAGTGGCATCACTGTGTAAAAGGTAAAGACAGCATTGTCCTACCAGACCATAGGGATGCTCTCTCATTTGGGAGAGATGGCTGGTGGTGGTTTAACCTGCAAGTTACCACAACCCAGGCAACGGGAGAGGGAGAGAAGGAGAGTCCATCTGTTGTAGATCGATATTCTCTATGTATCTGCAACACCAATATCATAAAAATGAATAGCGTAAAAAAAATCCAAAACACACTACTAAAATCTCCCATTCCTTGAACCATCCTGGTAAATCTCCTGTGCCCCCTCTCATGGACCCTGCCATCCTTCCCAATGTGTGGGCGATCTCTGGTTTGCACAGACCCAGCTGCTTGGTGTTCCTGTGGGTGATGTCATCACCGAGCAACAGTTGCACTAAACCTCACTGTCTGTAAGGGTAGGAAACACAGAAATCCCAATAGCATTTAAGACATATTTATGTGCACGCTTGTGATACCAAGACAGATAACGCGATGGACCGTGCATTGGAAAATGGATTAGGATAGTTTGGTGGTAGTTTTCTTTACTGGCACAGACTCAATGGCCCACAGAGCCTTTTTCAGTGCTGTAAACCTCGAGGTACATAATATAGGGATATGACAGGACACATTTGAAACCAGGTCAGAAAAGGTGTTATTAAAATAGATGACACATGATTGGTCAATGTGTTTGAGAAGAACATGAGACGGAGAGGTTTAGGAGGAAATTCTGGAGCTCGGTGCAGGAATCTGAAAGGGCCGTCATCAAATGAGAAATAAAAATGGGAAATCCACATGGCTGGAAATAAAGAAAGGCATATACAGCAGAGCATTGAGAGACTGGAGGGGATTAGAGTTAGGGAGGGTTCTGAGGCTGTCGAGGAATTATTAGAGATAAGGAAGAGTTGTGAGGCTGGATGAGGTGACAGTGATAGGGAGAGTTGTGAAGAGGGAGGAATTTAGAGATAGCAAGAATTAGAGTCATAATGTTAGATAGCACGGAAACAGACGCTGTGGTCTAATCAATCCGGGTCAGCCATAGTTCCAAACCGAGTTAATCTCACCTGCCTCCCCTTGGTCCACATGCATCCAAACATTCCCTATTAGGTACCAGTCCAAATGACTTTCTCGTAGAATCACTGCTGGGCGGAAACAGACCATTTGCCCAACAATCCACCTGGACCCATTCCCCTATATTTACCCCTCACTAATGCACCCAACATACACATCCCTTAACAGTATGGGCAATTTAACATAGCCAGTTTACTAGTGGGAGGAAACCCACACAGACACGGGGAGAATGTGCAAAGTCCACACAGACAGTCGCTCGAGGCTGGAATTGAACCCAAATCCCTGGTGCCATGAGGCGGCAGTGCTAACCACTGAGCCACCGTGCTGCCTAGCCTTTGAATTTATCGCTATCACTCCGCTGGAGGTTCAGTCAACACATGCACTAACTGGGTGTAAAAATTAATTTTAAAATCTCTAATGTCTTTTTAAAGCCATTTCTCCCCTCACCTGTAAAATTATGCAGCCCATTCTTGAATCACACCTCCTTCTAGAAAGGGCACCTGCTATTCACATTACCCTAGACGACTCATGATTTTATAAACCTCTAATAAGGTCACCCCTCAACCTCATACACGCCAGTGAAAATAAGTCCCAGCCTCTCCTTATAACTGAAACCATCCATTACCATCACCATTCTGGGAAATCTCTTCTGAACCCGCTCCAATTTAATGATATCCTTCCTATAACAGCACAACCAGACCTGAGGACAGTATTGCAGAATATTAGATTATTAGATTTCCTACAGTGTGGAAACAGGCCCTTCGGCCCAACAAGTCCACACCGCCCCGCCGAAGCGCAACCCACCCATACTCCTACATTTACCCTTACCTAACATCACGGGCAATTTAGCATGGCCAATTCACCTGACCTGCACATCATTGGGCTGTGGGAGGAAACCGGAGCATCAGGAGGAAACCCACGCAGACACGGGGAGAATGTGCAAACTCCACACAGTCAGTCGCCTGAGGCGGGAATTGAACCCGGGTCTCTGGCGCTGTGAGGCAGCAGTGCTAACCACTGTGCCACCGTGCCGCCCAATAGGCCTCCCCAACACCCTGTACAGCTTCAACATAACGTCCCAACTCCTGCACTCAAAGGTCTGAGCAATGAAGGCAAATATGTTAAACACCTTCTTAACCACCCTGTGTACATGTGAAACGAACTTCAAAGACCTGAACCCTTAGGTCTCTTTGTTCTATATCACTTCTCAAGGCCTGACTTTTAATGAATGTAAGTCCTGCCCTTGTTTATTTTATGAAAATGTAATATCTTGCATTTATTCAGATTAAACTCCATCTGCCACTCTTCAGACATCCACCCAATTGATCAAGATCTCTTTGGAATCGTACATAAACTTTGTTGCGGTCTACTTTAACATCATTTTTAGTGTCACCTGCAAACTTACAATCCAATCTTTCCATATTCTCATCGAAATCATTCATATGAATGGCAAACAACCCAGATTTGATCCCTGGGGAACATCGCTGGTCACAGGCCTTCAGTCTGAAAAACAACCCTCCACTATTACTCTCTCGCCTACTGTTTCAATGCTGATTATCAATAATCATTCCATATCTCTCCAAGTACATGTAAATCCTATCCTTCAGAATCACCTGCAGCAACTTGCTCATCACTGAAGTCAGACTCACAGGCCTGCCTTTCCCAGGCTTCTACTTATATCCCTTCACAGACAAAGGTGCAACATTAGCCACTCCACTCATCAGACCCACACCGCCCTCCACACACTGCCCCCGGCCTGACCCTCACCCCCATCCACACACCGCCCCCATCCTGATCCTCACCATCATCCACACACCGCCTCCAGCCTGACATTCACTGCCTTCCATTGTCGCCCACAGCCTTAACCTCACCGCCGCCCACACATCGCCTCCAGCATCACCCTCACCGCCGTCCACATGCTGCCCTCAGTCTGACCCATACCGACCTAGTCTGACCCTCACCACCCTCCACACACTGCCCGCCGCCTGACCCTCACCGCCATCCACATACCGACCACAGCCTGAACCTCACTGCCATCCACTTACCAACCACAGCCTGATCTCACTGCCCTCCACACACCGCCCCCATCCTGACCCTCACCGGCATCCACACACTGCCACCAGCCTGACACTCACTGCCTTCTATTATCGCCCACAGCCTTAACCACATCGCTGCCCACACACCGCCTCCAGCATCACCCTCACTGCCGTCCACACACTGTCCCAGTCTGACCCTCACCGCCGTTCAATATCGTCCCCAGCCAAACCCTCACCACAGTCCACACACCAGCCCCAGCCTGACCCTCACCACCGTCCAAAAACCGCCCCCAGCCTGGACCTCACCGCTGCCCACAAAACACCCCCAGCCTGAACCCAGCACCGTTCAGCACAGCCCCCAACCTGACCCTAATCGACCTTTCACACCATTCAATTTGACCTTCACCGCCGTCCATACACCGCCCCCAGCCTGACCCTCACCGTCCCCAGCATGACCCTTGCCGCCATCCACACACACACACCACCCAGAATGACCTTGACTGTCGTTCAACATCACCCCGCAGCCTGACCCTCACCACTGTACAACTACCAGCACCAGCCTGACCTTCACCCCGGTTCACACACCGCCGACAGTCTGACTCATACGGCTATGCACACACCACCCCTATCTGACCCTCACCGCCCTCCACACACCGTCCGCCGCCTGACCCTCACCGCCATCTACACACCATCCACAGCATGACCCTCACTGCCCTCCACACACCACTCCAAGCCTGACCCTCACCTGTATCCATACCCCGCTCCCAGCCTGACCCTCATTGCCGTTCAACTTCACCCCAAGTTTGAACCTCACTGCCGTCCACACACCGCCGCCAGCCTGACCCTCACTGGCTTCCACACACAACCCCCAACGTGACTCTCACCACCGTCCACACATTGTCCACAGCCTGATCCTCACGCCGGCCACACACTGCCCCCAACCTGTCCCACACCGTCGTCCACACACCGCCCCCAGTCAGAGGCACACCGCCATCCCCACATTGCTCTAAGCCTGATGCTCACTGCCCTCCACACTCTGCCCACGCCTGACCCTCACTGCTGTCCACACACCATCCCCAGCCTGAAGCTCACCGCCATCCACACACCGCCCACAGCCTGACTCTCACTGCCCCCACACACCGCTCCCAGCCTGATACTCACCACCATCCACGCACCGCACCCAGCCTGACCCTCACCAGCAGCCACACACTGCCCCCAACCTCGCCCTCACCGGCATCCACACACTGCCACAAGCCTGACCGTCACTGCCTTCCATTACCGCCCACAACCGTAACCTCACCCCCGTCTACACACCACCTCAGTATCACCCTGACTGACGTCCAGACACCGGTCCCAGGCTGACACTCACCGCCGTTCAGGATCACCCCCAGTTTGACCCTCACTGCCGTACAGACACCACCACCAGCATGACCTTCACCCGCTCCACAAACCGCCCCTGTCTGACCCTCACCGCAATCCACACACCGCCCGCCGCCTGACCCTCACTGCCATCCACACACCACCACCTTCCTGACCTTCACCAATGTCCACACACCACCCCCAGCCTGACCCTCACCGCCATCCACACACCATCTACAGCTTGACCCTCAATGCCATCCACAAACCGCCCCCACAGCCTGACCCTCACTGGCGTCCGCACACTGCCCAAAACCTGACCCTCACTGCCGTCCACACACTGCCCCCAACCTAAACCTCACTGCTGAGCACACACCACCCCCAGCCTGACCCTCTCTTCTGTCCACACACTGCCCCCAGCCAGACACTCACCGCCATTCAACATCGACCGCAGCCTGACACTCACTGCCGTCCACTCACTGACCCCAGCCTAACCCTCACTGCCGTCCACACACTGCCCTCTTCCTGAACCTCACCACTGCCCACACACCATCCCCAGCCTGAGCCTGACTGCCATCCACACACTGCCCACAGCCAGACCCTCACCACAGTCCACACACCACCCCAGCCTAACTCTCACTGCTGCCCACACACCGCCACAAAACTGACCCTCTCTGCCATTCAAACTCGCCACCAGCCATTCCCTCACTGCCTTCCACACACTGCCCATTGCCTGACCCCAACGCCGTCCACTCAGTGCCCCAAGTCTGATTCTCACCGGTGGCCACACACCACCCCTGGCCTGACCCACACCGCCATAGGACACCGCACCCCAGCCTAACCCTCAGTGCCGTCCACACATCTACCCCAGCCTGACCCTCACTGCCATCCATACACCGCGCCCAGCATAAACCATACCGCCGTCCACTCAATGCCCCCAGTCTGAACATCAACACTGCCCACAGACCGCCCACAGCCTGACCCTCACTGCTGTCGAACATGGTCTCAGCCTGACACTCACCATCATCCGCACACCATCCCCAGCCTGACCCTCACCGCCGTCCGCACACCACCCCCAGACTGACCCTCACAGTGGTTCAACACCACCTCCAGCCTGACCCAAACTGCCCCCATGCAATGTTCCCAGCCTGATTCTCACCGCCATCCACACACCACCTCCAGCCTGACCCTCACCGCCAGCCACACACCGTCCGCAGCCTGACACTCTCTGCCATCCACACACCGCACCCAACCTCACCCCAACTGTCGTTCAACACTGCCCCAGCATGACACATACTGCCATCCACAATCCGCTCCCAGCATGACCGTAACCACAGTCGACACATTTCCCCCAGCCTGACCCTCTCTGCCATCCACACACCATCCCCAACCTGACACTCTTCGCCATACATACACCGCCCCCAGCCTGACTCTCACCTCCGTCCAACACCGCCTCCTGCCTGATACATACTGCTGTCCACAAACCACCGCAAGCCTGACCCTCTCCGCCATCCACACACCGCCCCAGCCTGACCTTCACCGCCGTCCACAAACTGCCCCAGCCTGACCCACACTGCTGACCACATCCCGCCCCATCCTGACCCACACTGCCGTCCACACACCGTCGCAACCTGACACACTCCGCTGTCCAACACCGCCCCTAGCCTGACCCTCACTGCCGTCCACACCTTGCCCCCAGATTGACCCTCATCGCCATCCAACACCTTCCTCAGCCTGACCCAAAACACCGTTCACACAGACTGCCCTCAGCCTGACGCTCACCACTATCCACACACCACCTCCAGCTGACCCTCACCGCCGTCCACACACCACCTCCAGCCTGACCCACACCGTTATCAACACACTGCCTATAGCCTGACCCTCAATGCCTTCCATTACTGCACCCGGCCTGACTGACACCACCGTCCAACACCGCCCCCAGCCTGAACCTCACTGCCGTCCACACATTGACCCCAGCCTGACTCTCACTGCCGTCCACACACCGCCCCCTGCCTGACCCTAACCGCCATCCAACACGCCCGCACCCTGACCCTCACCACCGTTCACATTGCCAACAGCCTGACCCTCACCGCCGTCCAAACACCAGCCTCAGCCTGAACCTCACTGCCATCCACACACGGTCCCGAGCCAGAAACTCATTGCCATTCAACACTGCCCCCAACCTGACCCTCACTGCTGTTCAAAATTGCCGCCACCCTGAACCTCACCGCCGTCCACAAGCACCATCCCGCAGCGTGACCCTCACTGTTGTTCAACTTCACCCCAAGCCTGATGCTCACCACAATCGACACACTGCTCCCAGCCTGACCCTCTCCGCCGTCCACATACCACCCCCAGCCTGACACACACTGTCCTCAACACATCACCCCCAACTGACCCTCACCGCCGTCCACATACCACCCCCGTCCTGACACACACTGCCGTCCACACACCGCCTCCAGCCTGATCCACACCACCGTCCACTCAATGCCCCCAGCCTGACTCTCACCACCGTCGAACACCGCCCCAGCCTGAACCTCACCGCTGCCCACACACCATCCACAGCCTGACCCTCACCGCTGTCAAACACCGCCCCAGTCTTACCGTCACCACTGCCCACAAGCCGCTCCCAGCCTGACACTCACCACAGTCCACACACCGCAACCAGCCTGACCCCCACCACAGTCCACAAACCGCCCCTAGCCTGACCCTCACTACAGTCCATACACCACCACCAGCCTGACACTCACCACAGTCTACGCACCGCTCCCCGGCCTGAACATCATTGCAGTCAACACACCGCCACCAGCCTGAACCTCAGCGCCATCCAAGACTGCCCCCAGCCTGACCGTCACTGTCGTCCACGCACCACCAAACGCCTGTCTGCCATCCACACACTGCCCTGAGCCTGACACTCACCACAGCCCACAAACTGCCCCCAGCCTAACCCTCACCGCGGTTCAATACCACCCCCAGCCTGACTCACACTGCCCCCATGCACTCTTCCCAGCCTGACCCTCACCACCATCCACACACCGCCCTAAGCCTGACCCTCACCGCCGTCCGCCCAGCACCCCCTGCTGGATCCTCACCGCCATCTGCACACCACCTTCAGCCTGATCCTCACCGCCGTGTGCACACCGCTCCTAGCCTGACCCTTACCGCCCTTCAACACCGCCCGCAGCCTCACCCCCACTGCCGTCCACACACCACCCACAGCCTGACCCTCACTGCGCGCAGACTGACTCTCACCGCCCTCCAACACCGCTCCCAGCCTCACCCTCACTGCCATACACACACCACCCACAGCCTGACCCTCATCTCACCCACCTGGCCCTCACTGCCATCCACATCCAGCCCCCATCGTGACACACACTGCCGTCCAAACACCGGCCCCACCTGACCCTCACCGCCGTCCACATACTGCCCCCATCCTGACACACACTGCCGTCCAAACACCGGCCCCACCTGACCCTCACCGTTGTCCACACACTGGCCCCACCCTGACCCTGACTGCCGCCCACACACTGCCCCCTGCCGGACCATCACCGCAGACCACACAACGCCCCCGTCCTAACTCTCACCGCTGCCCACAAACTACTTCCAGCCTGACTCTTACTGCTGCCCACACACCGCCCGAAACCTGACCCTCACTGCCGTTCAACTTCGCCAGCAGCCTGACCCTCACTGCCGTTCACACACCGCCCCCAGCCGAACACACACCATCATCCACACACCGCCCTCAGCCTGAGCCCCACCGCCGTCCACTCAGTGCCCCCAGCCTGACCCTCACTGTCGTCCACACACCGCCCTCAGCCTGACTCCCACCGCCGTCCACTCAGTGCCCCCAGCCTTACTCTCACCGGTGCCCACACACCGCTCCCAGCCTGACCCTGACTGCTGTCCACCCACAGCCCCCAGCCTGAACCTCACCGCTGCTGACACACCGCCCCCAGACTGACCCTCACTGCTCTCAAACACCGCCCCAAGCCTAACCCTCACTGCCGTCCACACACCGCCTCCATACTACCACACACCGCCATCCACCCACCGCCCCCAGCCTGACCTTCACCGGCGTTCAATGTCACCCCCAGCCTGACCCTCACTGTCAACGACACACTGCCCCAAGCTTCACCCCGACCGCCATCCACACACCACCTCCAACCTGACCCACACCACCGTCCACTCAATGCCTCCAGCCTGACCCTCACCACCATCGAACACCGCCACTAGCCTGAACCTCATGGCTGCCCACACACCGCCCACAGCCTGACCTTCACCGCTGTGAAACACTATCCCAGCCTAACCGTCAGCGCCGCCCACAAGCCGTACCCAGCCTGACCCTCACTACAGTCCACACACCGCAACCAACCTGACCCTCACCACAGTCCACAAACCGCCCCCAGCCTGACCCTCACTACAGTCCTTACACCACCACCAGCCTGACCCTCACCACAGTCCACACACGGCCCCCGCCAGCCTGAACCTCACTGCAGTCCACACACCGCCACCAGACTGACCCTCACTGCTGTGAAACACTACCCCAGCCTAACCGTCACCGCTGCCCACAAACCGCACCAAGCCTGACCCTCACTACAGTCCACACACCACCACCAACCTGACCCTCACCACAGTCCACAAACCGCCCCCAGCCTGACCCTCACTACAGTCCTCACACCACCACCAACCTGACCCTCACCACAGTCCACACACGGCCCCCACAGCCTGAACCTCACTGCAGTCCACACACCACAACCAGACTGACCCTCAGCGACGTCCAACACTGCCCCCAGCCTGACCCTGAATGCCGTCCACTCAGTGCCCCCAGTCTGACCCTCACCGCCGTTGAACACCGTACCCAGCCTAACTCTCACCAGTGCCCACACACCGCTCCCATCCTGATCCTCACCTCCATCCAACCACAGCCCCCAGCCTGTACCACACTGCTGCTGACACACCACCACCAGACTGACCCTCACTGCTGTCAAACATCGCCAGCAGCCTAAACCTCACTGCCATCCACACACACCCCCAAAGCCTGACCTTCACCGATGTTCAACGTCACCCCCAGCCTGACGCTCACCGTCATCCACATACCACCCACAGCCTAACATACACTGCCATTCAAACACCGCCCCCACCTGACCCTCACTGCCGTCCACACACCGCCCCTACCTGACCCTCACCGCAGTGCACAGACCGCCCCAGCCTAACTCTCACCGCTGCCCACAAACCACTTCAAGCCTGAATCTCACTACTGCCCACACACCGCGCCAAACTTCGCCACTAGCATGACCCTCTCCGCCATCAACACACCATCCCCAACCTGAACCTCACCGCTGCCCACACACCGTCCCCAACATCACCCTCACTGTCGTTCAACACTGCCCCCAGCCTGACACATTCTGCCATCCACAACCCGCCCCCAGCCTGACCCTCACCACCGTCGACACATTGCCCCAAGCCTGACCCTCTCTGCCATCCACACACCGTCCCCATCCTGACCCTCTTCGCCATACATACACCACCCCCAGCCTGACTCGCACCTCCGTTCAACACCGCCCCCTGCCTGACCCACACTGCTGACCACATCCCGCCCCCATCCTGACCCACACTGCCGTCCACACACCGCCGCAACCTGACACCCTCCGCTGTCCAACACCGCCCCTAGCCTGACCCTCACGGCCGTCCACACCTTGCCCCCAGCCTGACCTTCATCGCCATCCAACACCTTCCTCAGCCTGACCCAAACCACCGTTCACACACACTGCCCTCAGCCTGACCCTCACCACTATCCACACACCACCTCCACCTGACCCTCACCGCCGTCCACACACCACCTCCAGCCTGACCCTCACCGTTATCAACACACTGCCTACAGCCTGACCCTCAATGCCTTCCATTACTGCCCCCGGCCTGACACTCACCGCCGTCCAACACCGCACCCAGCCTGAACCTCACTGCCGTCCACACATTGACCCCAGCCTGACTCTCACTGCCGTCCACACACCGCCCCCTGCCTGACCCTAACCGCCATCCAAAACGCCCGCAGCCTGACCCTCACCACCGTTCACATTGCCCACAGCCTGACCCTCACCGCCGTCCAAACACCAGCCTCAGCCTGAACCTCACTGCCATCCACACACGGTCCCGAGCCAGAAACTCATTGCCATTCAACATCGCCCCCACCCTGAACCTCACCACCGTCCACAAACACTATCCCGCAGCCTGACCCTCACTGCTGTTCAACTTCACCCCAAGCCTGATGCTCACCACCGTCAACACTCTGCTCCCAGCCTGACCCTCTCCGCCGTCCACATACCACCCCCAGCTTGACACACACTGTCCTCAACACATCATCCCAAACTGACCCTCACCGCCGTCCACATACCGCCCCCGTCCTGACACACACTGCTGTCCACACACCGCCTCCAGCCTCATCCACACCACCGTCCACTCAATGCCCCCAGCCTGACCCTCACCACCGTCGAACACCGCCACAGCCTGAACCTCACCGCTGCCCACATACCACCCACTGCCTGACCCTCACCACTGTCAAACACCGCCCCAGCCTTACCGTCACCGCTGCCCTCAAGCCGCTCCGAGCCTGACCCTCACCACAGTCCTCAAACCGCCCCCAGCCTGACCCTCACTGCAGTCCATACACCATCACCAGCCTGACCCTCACCACAGTCCACGCACCGCCCCCGAGCCTGAACCTCAGCGCCATCCAAGACTGCGCCCAGCCTGATCATCACTGCCGTCCACACACCACCAAACGCCTGTCTGCCATCCACAAACTGCCCTGAGCCTGACACTCACCACAGCCCACAAACCGCCCCCAGCCTAACCCTCACCGCGGTTCAATACCACCCCCAGCCTGACACACACTGCCCCCATGCACTGTTCACAGCCTGACCCTCACCGCCATCCACACACCGCCCTAAGCCTGACCCTCACTGCCGTCCGCCCAGCACCCCCTGCTGGACCCTCACCGCCATCTGTACACCACCCTCAGCCTACTCCTCACCGCCGTCCGCACACCACTCCTTGCCTGATCCTTACCGCCCTCCAACACTGCCCGCAGCCTCACCCTCACTGCCGTCCACACACCACCCTCAGCCTGACCCTCACTGCCCCCAGACTGACTCTCACCGCCCCCCAACAACGCCCTCAGCCTCACCCTCACTGCTATACACACACCACCCACAGCCTGACGCTCACCTCACCCACCAGACCCTCACCGCCGTCCACATACCGCCCCCATCCTGACACACACTGCCGTCCACATACCGGCACCGCCTGACCCTCACTGTTGTCCACACACTGGCCCACCCTGACCCTGAATGCCGTCCACACACCGCCCCCATCCTGACCCTAAACACCATCCAACACGTCCGCAGCCTGACCCTCACCTCCGTTCACATTGACCACAGCCTGACCCTCACCGCCGTCCAAACACCAGCATCAGCCTGAACCTCACTGCCATCCACACACTTTCCCGAGCCAGAAACTCGTTGCCATTCAACACCGCCCCCAACCTATCCCTCACTGCTGTTCAAAATCGCCCCCACCCTGAACCTCACCGCCGTCCACAAACACCATCCCGCAGCCTGACCCTCACTGCTGTTCAACTTCACCCCAAGCCTGATGCTCACCACCGTCGACACACTGCTCCCAGCCTGACCCTCTCCGCCGTCAACATACCACCCCCAGCCTGACACACACTGTCGTCAACACATCACCCCCTACTGACTCTCACCGCCGTCCACATACCACCCCCGTCCTGACACAGACTGCCGTCCACACACCGCCTCCAGCCTGATCCACACCACCGTCAACTCAATGCCCCCAGCCTGACCCTCACCACCGTCGAACACCGCCTCAGCCTGAACCTCACCTCTGCCCACACACTACCCACAGCCTGACCCTCACCGCTGTCAAACACCGCCCCAGCCTTACCGTCACCGCTGCCCAAAAACCGCTCCCAGCCTGACACTCACCACAGTTAACACACCGCAACCAGCCTGACCCCACCACAGTCCACAAACCGCCCCCAGCCTGACCCTCACTACAGTCCATACACCACCACCAGCCTGACCCTCACTACAGTCCACGCACCGCTCCCCAGCCTGAACATCATTGCCGTCAACACACCGCCACCAGCCTTAACCCTCCGCTGTCCAATACCGCCTCTAGCCTGACCCTCACGGCCGTCCACACCTTGCCCCCAGCCTGACGCTCATCGCCATCCAACACCTTCCTCAGCCTGACCCAAACCACCGTTCACACACACTGCCCTCAGCCTGACCCTCACCACTATCCACCCATCACCTCCACCTGACCCTCACCGCCGTCCACACACCACCTCCAGCCTGACCCTCACCGTTATCAACACACTGCCTACAGCCTGACCCTCAATGCCTTCCATTACTGCCCCCGGCCTGACTCTCAGCGCCGTCCACACACCGCACCCTGCCTGACCCTAACCGCCATCCAACACACCCGCAGCCTGACCCTCACCACCGTTCACATTGCCCACAGCCTGACCCTCACCGCCGTCCAAATACCAGCCTCAGCCTGAACCTCACTGCCATCCACACACGGACCCGAGCCAGAAACTCATTGCAATTCAACACAGCCCCCAACCTGACCCTCACTGCTGTTCAACATTGCCCCTACCCTGAACCTCACCGCCGTCCACAAACACCATTCCGCAGCGTGACCCTCACTGCTGTTCAACTTCACCCCAAGCCTGATGCTCACCACCGTCGACACATTGCTCCCAGCCTGACCCTCTCCGCTGTCCACATACCACCCCCAGCCTGACACAAACTGTCCTCAACACATCACCCCCAACTGACTCTCACCGCCGTCCACATACCGCCCCGTCCTGACACACATTGCTGTCCACACACCGCCTCCATCCTCATCCACACCACCGTCCACTCAATGCCCCCCAGCCTGACCCTCACCACCGTCAAACACCGCCCCAGCCTGAACCTCACCGCTGCCCACATACCACGCACAGCCTGACCCTCACCGCTGTCAAACACCGCCCCAGCCTTACCGTCACCGCTGCCCACAAACCGCTCCCAGCCTGACCCTCACCACAGTCCACACACTGCCACAAGCCTGACCCTCACCACAGCCCACAAACCGCCCCCAGCCTGACCCTCACTGCAGTCCATACACCACCACCAGCCTGACCCTCACCACAATCCACGCACCGCCCCCGAGCCTGAACCTCATTGCCGTCAACACACCGCCACCAGCCTGAACCTCAGCGCCATCCAAGACTGCGCCCAGCCTGATCATCACTGCCGTCCACACACCACCAAACGCCTGTCTGCCATCCACAAACTGCCCTGAGCCTGACACTCACCACACTCTCACCGCGGTTCAATACCACCCCCAGCCTGACACACTGCCGCCATGCACTCTTCACAGCCTGACTCTCACCGCCATCCACACACCGCCCTAAGCCTGACCCTCACCGCCGTCCACCCAGCACCCCCTGCTGGATCCTCACCGCCATCTGCACACCACCCTCAGCCTGATCCTCACCGCCGTGTGCACACCGCTCCTAGCCTGACCCTTACCGCCCTCCAACACCGCCCGCAGCCTCACCCTCACTGCCGTCCACACACCACCCACAGCCTGACACTCACTGCCCCCAGACTGACTCTCACCGCCCCCCAACACCGCCCCCAGCCTCACCCCCACTGCCATACACACACCACCCACAGCCTGACGCTCACCTTACCCACCTGACCCTCACCGCCGTCCACATACCGCCCCCATCCTGACACACACTGCCGTCCACACACCGGCCCCACCTGACCCTCACCGTTGTCCACACACTGGCCCCACCCTGACCCTGAATGCCGTCCACACACTGCCCCCAGCCGGACCATCACCGCAGACCACACACTACTTCCAGCCTGACTCTCACTGCTGCCCACACACCGCCACAAACCTGACCCTCACTGCCGTTCACATACCGCCCCCAGCCGAACACTCACCATCATCCTCACACCGTCCTCAGCCTGAGCCCCAGCGCCGTCCACTCAGTGCCCCTAGCCTGACCCTCACCGCCGAACAGCGCCCCCAGCCTTACTCTCACCGGTGCCCATACACTGCTCCCAGCCTGACCCTGACCGCTGTCCACCCACAGCCACCAGCCTGAACCTCACCGCTGCCGACACACCGCCCCCAGATTGACCCTCAGTGCTCTCAAACACCGCCCCCAGCCTAACCCTCACTGCCGTCCACACACCGCCCCCATACTGCCACACATCGCCATCCACACACCGCCCCCAGACTGACCCTCACTGCTGTCAAACACCGCCCCAAGCCTAAACCTCACTGCCGTCCACACACCGCCTCCACACTACCACACACCGCCATCCAAACACCGCCCCCAGCCTGACCTTCACCGGCGTTCAATGTCACCCCCAGCCTGACCCTCACTGTCAACCACACACTGCCACCAGCTTCACCCCGACCGCCGTCCACACACCACCTCCAGCCTGACCCACACCACCGTCCACTCAATGCGCCCAGCCTGACCCTCACCACCATCGAACTCCGCCACTAGCCTGAACCTCACCGCTGCCCACACACTGGCCCCTCCCTGACCCTGAATGCCGTCCACACACTGCCCCCAGCCGGACCATCACCGCAGACTACACACTGCCCCCAGCCTAACTCTCACCGCTGCCCACAAACTACTTCCAGCCTGACTCTCACTGCTGCCCACACACCGCCACAAACCTGACCCTCACTGCCGTTCAACTTCGCCACCAGCCTGACCCTCACTGCCGTTCACATACCGCCCCCAGTCGAACACACACCATCATCCTCACACCGTCCTCAGCCTGAGCCTCACCGCTGTCCACTCAGTGCCCCCAGCCTGACCCTCACCGCTGTGAAACACTACCCCAGTCTCACCGTCACCGCTGTCCACAAACCGCACCCAGCCTGACCCTCACTACAGTCTACACACCGCCACCAACCTGACCCTCACCACAGTCCACAAACCGCCCACTGCCTGACCCTCAATACAGTCCTCATACCACCACCAGCCTGATCCTCACCACCGTCCAAACACAGCCCGCTGCCTGAACCTCACTGCTGCTGACACACCGCCTGCAGTCTGACCCTCACTGCTGTCAAACACCGCCAGCAGCCTAAACCTCACTGCCATCCACACACCGCCCCCAGCCTGACCTTCACCGATGTTCAACGTCACCCCCAGCCTGAGCCTCACCGTCATCCACACACCTCCCTCAGCCTGTCCCCCACCGCCGTCCACTCAATGCCCCCAGCCTGACCCTCACTGCCGTCCACTCAGTGCCCCCTACCTGACCCTCACCGCCGTCGAACACCGCCCAGCCTAACTCTCACCAGTGCCCACACACCGCTCCCAGCCTGACCCTGACCGCCGTCCACCCACAGCCCCCAGCCTGAACCTCACCGCTGCTGACACAGCACCCCCAGTCTGACCCTCACTGCTCTCAAACACCGCCCCCAGCCTAACCCTCACTGCCGTTCATACACCGCCCCATACTACCACACACCACTATCCACACACCGCCCCCAGCCTGACCTTCACCGGCGTTCAATGTCACCACCAGCCTGACCCTCACTGTCATCCACACACTGCCCCCAACTTGACCCCGACCGCCGTCCACACAACGCCTCCAGCCTGACCCACACCACCATCGAACACCGCCCGTAGCCTGAACCTCCCCGCTGCCCACACATCGCCCAAAGCCTGACCCTCACTGCTGTGAAACACCACCCCAGCCTAACCGTGACTGCTGCCCCTAAATCGTTCCCAGCCTGACCCTCACTACAATCCTCACACGGCCCCCCAGCCTGGACCTCACTGCAGTCCACACACCACCACCAGCCTGACCATCACCACAGTCCACACACGGCCCCCCAGCCTGACCCTCACTGCCGTTCGATCAGTGCCCCCAGCCTGACCCTCACCGCCGTCGAACACCGTACCCAGCCTAACTCTCACCGGTGCCCACACACTGCTCCCAGCCTGATCCTCACCACCGTCCATCCACAGCCCCCAGCCAGAACCTCACCGCTGCTGACATATTGCCCCCAGACTGACCCTCACTGCTGTCAAAAACCGCCCGCAGCCTAAACCTCATTGCCATCCACCCACTGCCCCCAGCCCACCACAAAGCGCAATCCACACACCGCCCTCAGCCTGACCTTCACCGATGTTCAACGTCACCCCCAGACTGACCCTCACTACAGTCATCACACCAACACCAGCCTGACCCTCACCACAGTCCACACACGGCCCCCCCAGCCTGAACCTCACTGCAGTCCACACACCGCCACCAGACTGACCCTCACCGCTGTGAAACACTACCCCAGCCTAACCATCACCGCTGCCCACAAACCGCTCCCAGCCTGATCCTCATCACCGTCCAACCACAGCACCCAGCCGGAACCTCATGGCAGTGTGTCACGGTGCTGACACACCGCCCCCAGTCTGACCCTCACTGCTGTCAAACACCACCCGCAGCCTAAACCTCACTGCCATCCACACACCGCCCCCAGCCTGACCTTCACCGATGTTCAACGTCAACCCCAGCTTGACCCTCACCGTCATCCGCACACCACCCACAGCCTGACACACACTGCCGTCCACACATTGCCCCCACCTGACCCTCACCGCCATTCAATCATCGCCCCAGCCAAACCCTCACCGCCGTCCACACACCGCCCGCAGCGTGACCATCACCGCCGTCCACACACCGCCCGCAGCCTGGCCCTCACCGCCGTCCACACTCCATCCTCAGCCTGACCTTCTCCACCATCGAACACTGCCCCCAGCCTGACCCTCATCGCCGTCCAACACCGAACCCAGCCTGACTCTCACTGCCGACCAACACCGCCCCCAGACTGACCCTAACCGCTGACCAACACTGCCCGCAGCCTGACCCTCACTGCCATCCACACACCGCCCACAGCCTGAACCTTCCTGTCATTTACACACCGCCCGCAGCCTGATCCTCACTGCCGGCCACACAACATGCACAGCCTGACCCTCACCGCTGTCCACACACTGCCCTCAGCCTGACGCTCACCGCTAACCACACACTGCCCTGAGCCTGGCCCTTACCACCATCCACGCACCGACCCCATCCTGACCCTCACGACTGTCGATACACCGCCATCCTGACACTCACTGCCGTCCACACATCGCCCACACCTGACCCTCACTGCCGTCCACACACCGCCCCTACCTGACCCTCACCGCTGTCCACACACTGCCCCCACCTTGACCCTGACTGCCATCCACACACTGCCCCCAGCCGTACTATCCCCGCAGTCCACACACCGCCCCCAGCCTAACTCTCACCGCTGCCCACAAACCACTTCCAGCCTGACTCTCACTGCTGCCCACACACCGCCCCAAACTTCGCCACCAGCCTGACCCTCACTGCCGTCCACACACCGCCCCCAGCCGAACACACACCATCACCCACACACCGCCCTCAGCCTGTTCCCCACCGCCGTCCACTCAATGCCCCCAGCCTGACCCTCACTGGCGTCCACTCAGTGCCACCAGCCTGACCCTCACCGCCGTCGAACACCGCCCAGCCTAACTCTCACCAGTGCCCACACACCGCTCCCAGTCTGGACCTGACCGCCGTCCACCCACAGCCCCCAGCCTGAACCTCACCGCTGCTGACACACCACCCTCAGACTGACCCTCACTGCTCTCAAACGCCGCCGCCAGCCTAACCCTCACTGCCGTCCACACACTGCCGCATACTACCACACACCACTATCCACACACCACCCCCAGCCTGATCTTTACCGGCGTTGAATGTCACCCCCACCTGACCCTCACTGTCATCCACACACTGCCCTCAGCCTGACCCTCAAGTCTGTCCACACACCACCCCCAGCGTGACGCTCACTGCCGTCCACTCACAGCCCCCAGCTTGAGCCTCACCGCTGTCGATACACCGCACCCACCTGACCCTCACCGCCATCCAATCATCGTCCCAGCCTAACCCTCACCGCCATCCACACACCGCCCGCAGCGTGACCGTCACCGCCGTCCACACACCGCCCGCAGCCTGGCCCTCACCGCCGTCCACACTCCATCCTCAGCCTGACTTTCTCCACCATCGAACACTGCCCCCAGCCTGACCCTCATCGCCGTCCAACACCGAACCCAGCCTGACTCTCACTGCCGTCCAGCACCACCCCTAGACTGACCCTAACCGCTGTCCAACACTGCCCGCAGTCTGACCCTCACTGCCATCCACACACCGCCCACAGCCTGAACCTTCCTGTCATTCACACACCGCCCGCAGCCTGATCCTCACTGCCGGCCACACAACACGCACAGCCTGACCCTCACCGCCGTCCACACACTGCCCTCAGCCTGACACTCACCGCTGTCCACACACTGCCCTGAGCCTGGCCCTTACCACCATCCATGCTCCGACCCCATCCTGACCCTCACGACTGTCGATACACCGCCATCCTGACCCTCACCGCCATCCACTCATCGCCCAGCCTGACCCTCACTGCCGTCCACACAGCCCATAGCCTGACCCTCGTCACTGTCCACACACTGCCCTCAGGCTGACACTCACTGCCGTCCACACATCGCCCCCACCTGACCCTCACCGCTGTGCACACACTGCCCCCACCCTGACCCTGACTGCCATCCACACACTGCCCCCAGCCGGACTATCACCGCAGTCCACACACCGCCCCCAGCCTAACTCTCACCGCTGCCCACAAACCACTTCCAGCCTGACTCTCACTGCTGCCCACACACCGCCCCAAACTTCGCCACCAGCCTGACCCTCACTGCCGTCCACACACCGCCCCCAGCCGAACACACACCATCACCCACACACCGCCCTCAGCCTGTCCCCCACCGCCGTCCACTCAATGCCCCCAGCCTGACCCTCACTGCCGTCCACTGAGTACCCCCAGCCTGACCCTCACCGCCGTCGAACACTGCCCAGCCTAACTCTCACCAGTGCCCACACACCGCTCCCAGCCTGAACCTGACCGCCGTCCACCCACAGTCCCCAGCCTGAACCTCACCGCTGCTGACACACCACCCTCAGACTGACCCTCACTGCTCTCAAACGCCGCCCCCAGCCTAACCCTCACTGCCGTCCACACACTGCCCCATACTACCACACACCACTATCCACACACCGACCCCAGCCTGACCATCACTGTCATCCACACACTGCCCTCAGCCTGACCCTCAATTCTGTCCACACACGACCCCCAGCGTGACGCTCACTGCCATCCACTCATCGCCCCCAGCTTGAGCCTCACCGCTGTCGATACACCGCCCCCACCTGACCCTCACCGCCATCCAATCATCGCCCCAGCCTAACCCTCACCGCCGTCCACACACCGCCCGCAGCGTGACCATCACCGCCGTCCACACACCGCCCGCAGCCTGGCCCTCACGGCCGTCCACACTCCATCCTCAGCCTGACCTTCTCCACCATCGAACACTGCCCCCAGCCTGACCCTCAATGCCTTCCATTACTGCACCCGGCCTGACTCTCACCACCGTCCAACACCGCCCCCAGCCTGACTCTCACTGCCGTCCACACACCGCCCCCGCCTGACCCTAACCGCCATCCAACACGCCCGCAGCCTGACCCTCACCACCGTTCAAATTGCCCACAGCCTGACCCTCACCGCCGTCCAAACACCAGCCTCAGCCTGAACCTCACTGCCATCCACACATGGTCCCGAGCCAGAAACTCATTGCCATTCAACACTGCCCCCAACCTGACCCTCACTGCTGTTCAAAATTGCCGCCACCCTGAACCTCACCGCCGTCCACAAACACCATCCCGCAGCGTGACCCTCACTGTTGTTCAACTTCACCCCAAGCCTGATGCTCACCACAATCGACACACTGCTCCCAGCCTGACCCTCTCCGCCGTCCACATACCACCCCCAGCCTGACACACACTGTCCTCAACACATCACCCCCAACTGAACCTCACCGCCGTCCACATACCACCCCCGTCCTGACACACAGTGCCGTCCACACACCGCCTCCAGCCTGATCCACACCACCGTCCACTCAATGGCCCCAGCCTGACCCTCACCACCGTCGAACACCGCCCCAGCCTGAACCTCACCGCTGCCCACACACCATCCACAGCCTGACCCCCACCGCTGTCAAACACCGCCCCAGTCTTACCGTCACCGCTGCCCACAAACCGCTCCCAGCCTGACACTCACCACAGTCCACACACCGCAACCAGCCTGGCCCCCACCACAGTCCACAAACCGCCCCTAGCCTGACCCTCACTACAGTCCATACACCACCACCAGCCTGACCCTCACCACAGTCCACGCACCGCTCCCCAGCCTGAACATCATTGCAGTCAACACACCGCCACCAGCCTGAACCTCAGCGCCATCCAAGACTGCCCCCAGCCTGACCGTCACTGTCGTCCACGCACTGCCTGTCTGCGATCCACACACTGCCCCGAGCCTGACACTCACCACAGCCCACAAACCGCCCCCAGCCTAACCCTCACCGCGGTTCAATACCACCCCCAGCCTGACTCACACTGCCCCCATGCACTCTTCCCAGCCTGACCCTCACCACCATCCACACACCGCCCTAAGCCTGACACTCACCACAGCCCACAAATCGCCCCGAGCCTAACCCTCACCGCGGTTCAATACCTCCCCCAGCCTGACTCACACTGCCCCCATGCACTCTTTCCAGCCTGACCCTCGCCACCATCCACACACCGCCCTAAGCCTGACCCTCACCGCCGTCCGCCCAGCACCCCCTGCTGGATCCTCACCGCCATCTGCACACCACCCTCAGCCTGATCCTCACCGCCGTGTGCACACCGCTCCTAGCCTGACCCTTACCGCCCTCCAACACCGCCCGCAGCCTCACCCTCACTGCCATACACACACCACCCACAGCCTGACCCTCACCTCACCCACCTGACCCTCACTGCCATCCACATACCGCCCCCATCGTGACACACACTGCCGTCCAAACACCGGCCCCACCTGACCCTCACCGCCGTCCACATACTGCCCCCATCCTGACACACACTGCCGTCCAAACACCGGCCCCACCTGACCCTCACCGTTGTCCACACACTGGCCCCACCCTGACCCTGACTGCCGCCCACACACTGCCCCCTGCCGGACCATCACCGCAGACCACACAACGCCCCCGTCCTAACTCTCACCGCTGCCCACAAACTACTTCCAGCCTGACTCTTACTGCTGCCCACACACCGCCCGAAACCTGACCCTCACTGCCGTTCAACTTCGCCAGCAGCCTGACCCTCACTGCCGTTCACACACCGCCCCCAGCCGAACACACACCATCATCCACACACCGACCCTCAGCCTGAGCCCCACCGCCGTCCACTCAGTGCCCCCAGCCTGACCCTCACTGTCGTCCACACACCGCCCTCAGCCTGACTCCCACCTCCGTCCACTCAGTGCCCCCAGCCTTACTCTCACCGGTGCCCACACACCGCTCCCAGCCTGACCCTGACTGCTGTCCACCCACAGCCCCCAGCCTGAACCTCACCGCTGCCGACACACCGCCCCCAGACTGACCCTCACTGCTCTCAAACACCGCCCCAAGCCTAACCCTCACTGCCGTCCACACACCGCCTCCATACTACCACACACCGCCATCCACACACCGCCCCCAGCCTGACCTTCACCGGCGTTCAATGTCACCCCCAGCCTGACCCTCACTGTCAACGACACACTGCCCCCAGCTTCACCCCGACTGCCATCCACACACCACCTCCAACCTGACCCACAGCACCGTCCACTCAATGCCTCCAGCCTGACCCTCACCACCATCGAACACCGCCACGAGCCTGAACCGCATGGCTGCCCACACACCGCCCACAGCCTGACCTTCACCGCTGTGAAACACTATCCCAGCCTAACCGTCAGCGCCGCCCACAAGCCGTACCCAGCCTGACCCTCACTACAGTCCACACACCACAACCAACCTGACCCTCACCACAGTCCACAAACCGCCCCCAGCCTGACCCTCACTACAGTCCTTACACTACCACGAGCCTGACCCTCACCACAGTCCACACACGGCCCCCGCCAGCCTGAACCTCACTGCAGTCCACACACCGCCACCAGACTGACCCTCACTGCTGTGAAACACTACCCCAGCCTAACCGTCACCGCTGCCCACAAACCGCACCAAGCCTGACCCTCACTACAGTCCACACACCACCACCAACCTGACCCTTACCACAGTCCACAAACCGCCCCCAGCCTGACCCTCACTACAGTCCTCACACCACCACCAACCTGACCCTCACCACAGTCCACACACGGCCCCCACAGCCTGAACCTCACTGCAGTCCACACACCGCAACCAGACTGACCCTCAGCGACGTCCAACACTGCCCCCAACCTGACCCTGAATGCCGTCCACTCAGTGCCCCCAGTCTTACCCTCACCGCCGTTGAACACCGTACCCAGCCTAACTCTCACCAGTGCCCACACACCGCTCCCATCCTGATCCTCACCTCCATCCAACCACAGCCCCCAGCCTGTACCACACTGCTGCTGACACACCACCACCAGACTGACCCTCACTGCTGTCAAACATCGCCAGCAGCCTAAACCTCACTGCCATCCACACACCCCCCCACAGCCTGACCTTCACCGATGTTCAACGTCACATCAACAGCCTGACCCTCACCGTCATCCACATACCACCCACAGCCTGACATACACTGCCATCCAAACACCGCCCCCACCTGAACCTCACTGCCGTCCACACACCGCCCCTACCTGACCCTCACCGCAGTGCACAGACCGCCCCAGCCTAACTCTCACCGCTGCCCACAAACCACTTCAAGCCTGACTCTCACTACTGCCCACACACCGCCCCAAACTTCGCCACTAGCCTGACCCTCTCCGCCATCAACACACCATCCCCAACCTGAACCTCACCGCTGCCAACACACTGTCCCCAACATCACCCTCACTGTCGTTCAACACTGCCCCCAGCCTGACACATTCTGCCATCCACAACCCGCCCCCAGCCTGACCCTCACCACCGTCGACACATTGCCCCAAGCCTGACCCTCTCTGCCATCCACACACCGTCCCCATCCTGACCCTCTTCGCCATACATATACCACCCCCAGCCTGACTCGCACATCCATTCAACACCGCCCCCTGCCTGACCCACACTGCTGACCACATCCCGCCCCCATCCTGACCCACACTGCCGTCCACACACCGCCGCAACCTGACACCCTCCGCTGTCCAACACCGCCCCTAGCCTGACCCGCACGGCCGTCCACACCTTGCCCCCAGCCTGACCTTCATCGCCATCCAACACCTTCCTCAGCCTGACCCAAACCACCGTTCACACACACTGCCCTCAGCCTGACCCTCACCAATATCCACACACCACCTCCACCTAACCCTCACCGCCGTACACACACCACCTCCAGCCTGACCCTCACCGTTATCAACACACTGCCTACAGCCTGACCCTCAATGCCTTCCATTACTGCCCCCGGCCTGACACACACCGCCGTCCAACAACGCACCCAGCCTGAACCTCACTGCCGTCCACACATTGACCCCAGCCTGACTCTCACTGCCGTCCACACACCGCCCCCTGCCTGACCCTAACCGCCATCCAACACGCCCGCAGCCTGACCCTCACCACCGTTCACATTGCCCACAGCCTGACCCTCACCGCCGTCCAAACACCAGCCTCAGCCTGAACCTCACTGCCATCCACACACGGTCCCGAGCCAGAAACTCATTGCCATTAACACAGCCCCCAACCTGACCCTCAATGCTGTTCAACATCGCCCCCACCCTGAACCTCACCACCGTCCACAAACACTATCCCGCAGCCTGACCCTCACTGCTGTTCAACTTCACCCCAAGCCTGATGCTCACCACCGTCGACACTCTGCTCCCAGCCTGACCCTCTCCGCCGTCCACATACCACCCCCAGCCTGACACACACTGTCCTCAACACATCATCCCAAACTGACCCTCACCGCCGTCCACATACCGCCCCCGTCCTGACACACACTGCTGTCCACACACCGCCTCCAGCCTCATCCACACCACCGTCCACTCAATGCCCCCAGCCTGACCTTCACCACCGTCGAACACCGCCACAGCCTGAACCTCACCGCTGCCCACATACCACCCACAGCCTGACCCTCACCACTGTCAAACACTGCCCCAGCCTTACCGTCACCGCTGCCCTCAAACCGCTCCCAGCCTGACCCTCACCACAGTCCTCCAACCACCACCAGCCTGACCCTCACCACAGTCCACAAACCGCCCCCAGCCTGACCCTCACTGCAGTCCATGCACCACCACCAGCCTGACCCTCACCACAGTCCACGCACCGCCCCCGAGCGTGAACCTCAGCGCCATCCAAGACTGTGCCCAGCCTGATCATCACTGCCGTCCACACACCACCAAACGCCTGTCTGCCATCCACAAACTGCCCTGAGCCTGACACTCACCACAGCCCACAAACCGCCCCCAGCCTAACCCTCACCGCGGTTCAGTACCACCCCCAGCCTGACACACACTGCCCCCATGCACTGTTCACAGCCTGACCCTCACCGCCATCCACACACCGCCCTAAGCCTGACCCTCACTGCCGTCCGCCCAGCACCCCCTGCTGGACCCTCACCGCCATCTGTACACCACCCTCAGCCTAATTCTCACCGCCGTCCGCACACCACTCCTTGCCTGATCCTTACCGCCCTCCAACACCGCCCGCAGCCTCACCCTCACTGCTGTCCACACACCACCCTCAGCCTGACCCTCACTGCCCCCAGACTGACTCTCACCGCCCCCCAACAACGCCCTCAGCCTCACCCTCACTGCTATACACACACCACCCACAGCCTGACGCTCACCTCACCCACCAGACCCTCACTGCCGTCCACATACCGCCCCCATCCTGACACACACTGCCGTCCACATACCGGCACCGCCTGACCCTCACTGTTGTCCACACACTGGCCCACCCTGACCCTGAATGCCGTCCACACACCGCCCCCATCCTGACCCTAAACACCATCCAACACGTCCGCAGCCTGACCCTCACCACCGTCGAACACCGCTCCAGCCTGAACCTCACCGCTGCCCACATACCACGCACAGCCTGACCCTCACCGCTGTCAAACACCGCCCCAGCCTTACCGTCACCGCTGCCCACAAACCGCTCCCAGCGTGACCCTCACCACAGTCCACACACTGCCACAAGCCTGACCCTCACCACAGCCCACAAACCGCCCCCAGCCTGACCCTCACTGCAGTCCATACACCACCACCAGCCTGACCCTCACCATAGTCCACGCACCGCCCCCGAGCCTGAACCTCATTGCCGTCAACACACCGCCACCAGCCTGAACCTCAGCGCCATCCAAGACTGCGCCCAGCCTGATCATCACTGCCGTCCACACACCACCAAACGCCTGTCTGCCATCCACAAACTGGCCTGAGCCTGACACTCACCACACCCTCACCGCGGTTCAATACCACCCCCAGCCTGACACACTGCCCCCATGCACTGTTCACAGCCTGACTCTCACCGCCATCCACACACCGCCCTAAGCCTGACCCTCACCGCCGTCCGCCCAGCACCCCCTGCTGGATCCTCACCGCCATCTGCACACCACCCTCAGCCTGATCCTCACCGCCGTGTGCACACCGCTCCTAGCCTGACCCTTACCGCCCTCCAACACCGCCCGCAGCCTCACCCTCACTGCCGTCCACACACCACCCACAGCCTGACCCTCACTGCCCCAGACTGACTCTCACCGCCCCCCAACACCGCCCCCAGGCTCACCCCCACTGCCATACACACACCACCCACAGCCTGACGCTCACCTCACCCACCTGACCCTCACCGCCGT
Organism: Chiloscyllium plagiosum; assembly: GCF_037043375.1. Lineage (NCBI taxonomy): Eukaryota > Metazoa > Chordata > Chondrichthyes > Orectolobiformes > Hemiscylliidae > Chiloscyllium > Chiloscyllium plagiosum. Next base: position 35,544,266 of record NW_028270189.1, read on the forward strand.
CCACATACCGCCCCCATCTTGACACACACTGCCGTCCACACACCGGCCCCACCTGACCCTCACCGTTGTCCACACACTGGCCCCACCCTGACCCTGAATGCCGTCCACACACTGCCCCCAGCCGGACCATCACCGCAGACCACACACTACTTCCAGCCTGATTCTCACTGCTGCCCACACACCGCCACAAACCTGACCCACACTGCCGTTCACATACCGCCCCCAGCCGAACACTCACCATCATCCTCACACCGTCCTCAGCCTGAGCCCCAGCGCCGTCCACTCAGTGCCCCTAGCCTGACCCTCACCGCCGAACAGCGCCCCCAGCCTTACTCTCACCGGTGCCCATACACTGCTCCCAGCCTGACCCTGACCGCTGTCCACCCACAGCCACCAGCCTGAACCTCACCGCTGCCGACACACCGCCCCCAGATTGACCCTCACTGCTCTCAAACACCGCCCCCAGCCTAACCCTCACTGCCGTCCACACACCGCCCCCATACTGCCACACACCGCCATCCACACACCGCCCCCAGACTGACCCTCACTGCTGTCAAACACCGCCCCAAGCCTAAACCTCACTGCCGTCCACACACCGCATCCATACTACCACACACCGCCATCCAAACACCGCCCCCAGCCTGACCTTCACCGGCGTTCAATGTCACCCCCAGCCTGACCCTCACTGTCAACCACACACTGCCACCAGCTTCACCCCGACCGCCATCCACACACCACCTCCAGCCTGACCCACACCACCGTCCACTCAATGCGCCAAGCCTGACCCTCACCACCATCGAACTCCGCCACTAGCCTGAACCTCACCGCTGCCCACACACTGGCCCCTCCCTGACCCTGAATGCCGTCCACACACTGCCCCCAGCCGGACCATCACTGCAGACCACACACTGCCCACAGCCTAACTCTCATCGCTGCCCACAAATTACTTCCAGCCTGACTCTCACTGCTGCCCACACACCGCCACAAACCTGACCCTCACTGCCGTTCAACTTCGCCACCAGCCTGACCCTCACTGCCGTTCACATACCGCCCCCAGTCGAACAAACACCATCATCCTCACACCGTCCTCAGCCTGAGCCTCACCGCTGTCCACTCAGTGCCCCCAGCCTGACCCTCACCGCTGTGAAACACTACCCCAGTCTCACCGTCACCGCTGCCCACAAACCGCACCCAGCCTGACCCTCACTACAGTCCACACACCGCCACCAACCTGACCCTCACCACAGTCCACAAACCGCCCACTGCCTGACCCTCACTACAGTCATCACCCCACCACCAGCCTGATCCTCACCACCGTCCAAACACAGCCCGCTGCCTGAACCTCACTGCTGCTGACACACCGCCTGCAGTCTGACCCTCACTGCTGTCAAACACCGCCAGCAGCCTAAACCTTACTGCCATCCACACACCGCCCCCAGCCTGACCTTCACCGATGTTCAACGTCACCCCCAGCCTGAGCCTCACCGTCATCCACACACCTCCCTCAGCCTGTCCCCCACCGCCGTCCACTCAATGCCCCCAGCCTGACCCTCACTGCCGTCCACTCAGTGCCCCCTACCTGACCCTCACCGCCGTCGAACACCGCCCAGCCTAACTCTCACCAGTGCCCACACACCGCTCCCAGCCTGACCCTGACTGCCGTCCACCCACAGCCCCCAGCCTGAACCTCACTGCTGCTGACACAGCACCCCCAGTCTGACCCTCACTGCTCTCAAACACCGCCCCCAGCCTAACCCTCACTGCCGTTCATACACCGCCCCATACTACCACACACCACTATCCACACACCGCCCCCAGCCTGACCTTCACCGGAGTTCAATGTCACCACCAGCCTGACCCTCACTGTCATCCACACACTGCCCCCAGTTTGACCCCGACCGCCGTCCACACAACGCCTCCAGCCTGACCCACACCACCATCGAACACCGCCCGTAGCCTGAACCTCCCCGCTGCCTACACATCACCCAAAGCCTGACCCTCACTGCTGTGAAACACCATCCCAGCCTAACCGTGACTGCTGCCCCTAAATCGCTCCCAGCCTGACCCCCACTACAATCCTCACACGGCCCCCCAGCCTGGACCTCACTGCAGTCCACACACCACCACCAGCCTGACCATCACCACTGTTCACACACGGCCCCCCAGCCTGACCCTCACTGCCGTTCGATCAGTGCCCCCAGCCTGACCCTCACCGCCGTCGAACACCGTACCCAGCCTAACTCTCACCGGTGCCCACACACTGCTCCCAGCCTGATCCTCACCACCGTCCATCCACAACCCCCAGCCAGAACCTCACCGCTGCTGACATATTGACCCCAGACTGACCCTCACTGCTGTCAAAAACCGCCCGCAGCCTAAACCTCATTGCCATCCACCCACTGCCCCCAGCCCACCACAAAGCGCAATCCACACACCGCCCTCAGCCTGACCTTCACCGATGTTCAACGTCACCCCCAGACTGACCCTCACTACAGTCATCACACCAACACCAACCTGACCCTCACCACAGTCCATACACGGCCCCCCCAGCCTGAACCTCACTGCAGTCCACACACCGCCACCAGACTGACCCTCACCGCTGTGAAACACTACCCCAGCCTAACCATCACCGCTGCCCACAAACCGCTCCCAGCCTGATCCTCACCACCGTCCAACCACAGCACCCAGCCGGAACCTCACTGCTGCTGACACACCGCCCCCAGTCTGACCCTCACTGCTGTCAAACACCACCCGCAGCCTAAACCTCACCGCCATCTATACACTGCCCCCAGCCTGACCTTCACCGATGTTCAACGTCACCCCCAGCTTGACCCTCACCGTCATCCGCACACCACCCACAGCCTGACACACACTGCCGTCCACACATCGCCCCCACCTGACCCTCACCGCCATCCAATCATCGCCCCAGCCTAACCCTCACCGCCGTCCACACACCGCCCGCAGCGTGACCATCACCGCCGTCCACACACCGCCCGCAGCCTGGCCCTCACCGCCGTCCACACTCCATCCTCAGCCTGACCTTCTCCACCATCGAACACTGCCCCCAGCCTGACCCTCATCGCCGTCCAACACCGAACCCAGCCTGACTCTCACTGCCGACCAACACCGCCCCCAGACTGACCCTAACCGCTGTCCAACACTGCCCGCAGCCTGACCCTCACTGCCATCCACACACCTCCCAGAGCCTGAACCTTCCTGTCATTCACACACCGTCCGCAGCCTGTTCGTCACTGCCGGCCACACAACATGCACAGCCTGTCCCTCACCGCCGTCCACACACTGCCCTCAGCCTGACGCTCACCGCTGTCCACACACTGCCCTGAGCCTGGCCCTTACCACCATCCACGCACCGATCCCAGCCTGACCCTCACGACTGTCGATACACCGCCATCCTGACCCTCACCGCCATCCACTCATCGCCCCAGCCTGACCCTCACTGCCGTCCACACAGCCCATAGCCTGACCCTCGTCACTGTCCACACACTGCCCTCAGGCTGACACTCACTGCCGTCCACACATCGCCCCCACCTGACCCTCACTGCCGTCCACACACCGCCCCTACCTGACCCTCACCGCTGTCCACACACTGCCCCCACCCTGACCCTGACTGCCATCCACACACTGCCCCCAGCCGTACTATCACCGCAGTCCACACACCGCCCCCAGCCTAACTCTCACCGCTGCCCACAAACCACTTCCAGCCTGACTCTCACTGCTGCCCACACACCGCCCCAAACTTCGCCACCAGCATGACCCTCATTGCCGTCCACACACCGCCCCCAGCCGAACACACACCATCACCCACACACCGCCCTCAGCCTGTCCCCCACCGCCATCCACTCAATGCCCCCAGCCTGACCCTCACTGCCGTCCACTCAGTGCCACCAGCCTGACCCTCACCGCCGTCGAACACCGCCCAGCCTAACTCTCACCAGTGCCCACACACCGCTCCCAGCCTGAACCTCACCGCTGCTGACACACCACCCTCAGACTGACCCTCACTGCTCTCAAACGCCGCCCCCAGCCTAACCCTCACTGCCGTCCACACACTGCCCCATACTACCACACACCACTATCCACACACCGACCCCAGCCTGATCTTTACCGGCGTTGAATGTCACCCCCAGCCTGACCCTCACTGTCATCCACACACTGCCCTCAGCCTGACCCTCAATTCTGTCCACACACCACCCCCAGCGTGACGCTCACTGCCATCCACTTATCGCCCCCAGCTTGAGCCTCACCGCTGTCGATACACCGCCCCCACCTGACCCTCACCGCCATCCAATCATCGCCCCAGCCTAACCCTCACCGCCGTCCACACACCGCCCGCAGCGTGACCATCACCACCGTCCACACACCGCCCGCAGCCTGGCCCTCACCGCCGTCCACACTCCATCCTCAGCCTGACCTTCTCCACCATCGAACACTGCCCCCAGCCTGACCCTCATCGCCGTCCAACACCGAACCCAGCCTGACTCTCACTGCCGTCCAACACCGTCCCCAGACTGACCCTAACCGCTGGCCAACACTGCCCGCAGACTGACCCTCACTGCCATCCACACACCGCCCACAGCCTGAACCTTCCTGTCATTCACACACCGCCCGCAGCCTGATCCTCACTGCCGGCCACACAACACGCACAGCCTGACCCTCACCGCGGTCCACACACTGCCCTCAGCCTGACACTCACCGCTGTCCACACACTGCCCTGAGCCTGGCCCTTACCACCATCCACGCACCGACCCCAGCCTGACCCTCACGACTGTCGATACACCGCCATCCTGACCCTCACTGCTGTCCCCACACCCCATAGCCTGACCCTCGTCACTGTCCACACACTGCCCTCAGGCTGACACTCACTGCCGTCCACTCATCGCCCCCACCTGACCCTCACTGCCGTCCACACACCGCCCCTACCTGACCCTCACCGCTGTCCACACACTGCCCCCAACCTGACCCTGACTGTCATCCACACACTGCCCCCAGCCGGACTATCACCGCAGTCCACACACCGCCCCCAGCATAACTCTCACCGCTGCCCACAAACCACTTCCAGCCTGACTCTCACTGCTGCCCACACACCGCCCCAATCTTCGCCACCAGCCTGACCCTCACCGCTGTCCACACACTGCCCCATCCTGACCCTGACTGTCATCCACACACTGCCCCCAGCCGGACCATCACCGCAGATCACACACAGCCCCCAGCCTAACTCTCACCGCTGCCCACAAACTACTTCCAGCCTGACTCTCACTGCTGCCCTCACACCGCCACAAACCTGACCCTCACTGCCGTTCAACTTCGCCACCAGCCTGACCCTCACTGCCGTTCACATACCGCCCCCAGTCGAACACACACCATCATCCTCACACCGTCCTCAGCCTGAGCCTCACCGCTGTCCACTCAGTGCCCCCAGCCTGACCCTCACCGCTGTGAAACACTAGCCCAGTCTCACCGTCACCGCTGCCCACAAACCGCACCCAGCCTGACCCTCACTACAGTCCACACACCGCCACCAACCTGACCCTCACCACAGTCCACAAACCGCCCACTGCCTGACCCTCACTACAGTCATCACACCACCACCAGCCTGATCTTCACCACCGTCCAAACACAGCCCGCTGCCTGAACCTCACTGCTGCTGACACACCGCCTGCAGTCTGACCCTCACTGCTGTCAAACACCGCCAGCAGCCTAAACCTCACTGCCATCCACACACCGCCCCCAGCCTGACCTTCACCGATGTCCACACACCGCCCCCAGCCGAACACACACCATCACCCACACACCTCCCTCAGCCTGTCCCCCACCGCCGTTCACTCAATGCCCCCAGCCTGACCCTCACTGCCGTCCACTCAGTGCCACCAGCCTGACCCTCACCGCCGTCGAACACCGCCCAGCCTAACTCTCACCAGTGCCCACACACCGCTCCCAGCCTGACCCTGACCGCCGTCCACCCACAGCCCCCAGCCTGAACCTCACCGCTGCTGACACACCACCCTCAGACTGACCCTCACTGCTCTCAAACGCCGCCCCCAGCCTAACACTCACTGCCGTCCACACACTGCCCCATACTACCACACACCACTATCCACACACTGACCCCAGCCTGATCTTTACCGGCGTTGAATGTCACCCCCAGCCTGACCCTCACTGTCATCCACACACTGCCCTCAGCCTGACCCTCAATTCTGTCCACACACCACCCCCAGCGTGACGCTCACTGCCATCCACTCATCGCCCCCAGCTTGAGCCTCACCGCTGTCGATACACCGCCCCCACCTGACCCTCACCGCCATCCAATCATCGCCCCAGCCTAACCCTCACCGCCGTCCACATACCGCCCGCAGCGTGACCATCACCACCTTCCACACACCGCCCGCAGCCTGGCCCTCACCGCCGTCCACACTCCATCCTCAGCCTGACCTTCTCCACCATCGAACACTGCCCCCAGCCTGACCCTCATCGCCGTCCAACACCGAACCCAGCCTGACTCTCACTGCCGTCCAACACCGCCCCCAGACTGACCCTAACCGCTATCCAACACTGCCCGCAGCCTGACCCTCACTGCCATCCACACACCGCCCACAGCCTGAACCTTCCTGTCATTCACACACCACCCGAATCCTGATCCTCACTGCCGGCCACACAACACGCACAGCCTGACCCTCACCGCCGTCCACACACTGCCCTCAGCCTGACGCTCACCGCTGTCCACACACTGCCCTGAGCCTGGCCCTTTCCACCATCCACGCACCGACCCCAGCCTGACCCTCACGACTGTCGATACACCGCCATCCTGACCCTCACCGCCATCCACTCATCGCCCCAGCCTGACCCTCACTGCCGTCCACACACCCCATAGCCTCACCCTCGTCACTGTCCACACACTGCCCTCAGGCTGACACTCACTGCCATCCACACATCGCCCCTACCTGAACCTCACCGCTGTCCACACACTGCCCCCACCCTGACCCTGAATGCCATCCACACACTGCCCCCAGCCGGACTATCACCGCAGACCACACACCGCCCCCAGCCTAACTCTCACCGCTGCCCACAAACCACTTCCAGCCTGACTCTCACTGCTGCCCACACACCGCCCCAATCTTCGCCACCAGCCTGACCCTCACTGCCGTCCACACACCGCCCCCAGCCGAACTCACACCATCACCCACACACCGCCCTCAGCCTGTCCCCCGCCGCCGTCCACTCAATGCCCCCAGCCTGACCCTCACTGGCGTCCACTCATGTGCCCCCAGCCTGACCCTCACCGCCGTCGAACACCGCCCAGCCTAACTCTCACCAGTGCCCACACACTGCTCCCAGCCTGAACTTGACCGCCGTCCACCCACAGCCCCCAGCCTGAACCTTACCGCTGCTGACACACCACCCTCAGACTGACCCTCACTGCTCTCAAACACCGCCCCCAGCCTAACCCTCACTGCCGTCCACACACTGCCCCATACTACCACACACCACTATCCACACACCGCCCCGAGCCTGATCTTTACCGGCGTTGAATGTCAGCCCCAGCCTGACCCTCACTGTCATCCACACACTGCCCTCAGCCTGTCCCTCAATTCTGTCCACACACCACCCCCAGCGTGACGCTCACTGCCGTCCACTCAAGACCCCAGCTTGAGCCTCACCACTGTCGATACACCGCCCCCACATGACACTCACCGCCATCCAATCATCGCCCCAGCCTAACCCTCACCGCCATCCACACACCGCCCGCAGCGTGACCATCACCGCCGTCCACACACCGCCCGCAGCCTGGCCCTCACCGCCGTCCACACTCCATCCTCAGCCTGACCTTCTCCACCATCGAACACTGCCCCCAGCCTGACCCTCATCGCCGTCCAACACCGAACCCAGCCTGACTCTCACTGCCATCCACACACCGCCCACAGCCTGAACCTTCCTGTCATTCACACACCGCCCGCAGCCTGATCCTCACTGCCGGCCACACAACACGCACAGCCTGACCCTCACCGCCGTCCACACACTGCCCTCAGCCTGACGCTCACCGCTGTCCACACACTGCCCTGAGCCTGGCCCTTACCACCATCCACGCACCGACCCCAGCCTGACCCTCACAACTGTCGATACACCGCCATCCTGACCCTCACCGCCATCCACACACCGCCCCCAGCCTGACCCTCACAGCTGACCACACACAGCCCCCCTGCCTGATGCTTACTGCCGTCCACACACCACCCCCATCCTGAACCTCACTACTGCCCACACAGCGCAAACAGCCTGACCCTCACTGCCGTCCACACATCGCCCCGAGCCTGACCCTCACGGCCATCGATACACCGCCCCCACCAGACCCTCACCGCCATCCACTCATCGCCCCCGGCCTCACCCTCACCACCATCCACACACTGCCCTCAGCCTTACCCTCACCACCGTTCACACACCCGCGCTCAGCCTGACCCTCACTGCCGTCCACACACCACCCTGAGCCTGACCCTCACCGCCATACACACACCACCCCCAGCCTGACCCTCACCGCTGTCGATACACCGTCCCCATCTGACCCTCACCGCCATCCACTCATCGCCTCCAGCCTCATCCTCACCGCCGTCCACTCACCACCTCCAGCCTGACCCTCACTGCTGTCCACACACCACCCCCAGCCTGACCTCCACCGCTGTCCACACACCGCCCTCAGCCTCACCCTCACCGCCGTCAACTCAACACCCCCAGCCTGATCGTCACCACCGTCGACACACCGCCCTGAGCCTAACCCTCACTGCCATCCACACACCGCCCCTAGCCTGACCCTCCACTGTCGATACACCGCCCCCACCTGACCCTCACCGCCATCCACTCATCGCCCCCAGCCTCAGCCTCCCCACCATCCACACACTGCCCTCAGCCTTACCCTCACCACCTGTCACACACCCGCCCTCAGCCTGACCCTCACTGCCGTCCACACACCACACCCAGCCTGACCTCCACCGCTGTCCACACACCACCCTCAGCCTCACCCTCACCGCCGTCAACTCAACACCCCCAACCTGATCCTCACCACCGTCGACACACCGCCCTGAGCCTAACCCTCAATGCCATCCACACACTGCCCCCAGCCTGACCCTCACCGCTGTCGATAAACCGCCCCCACCTGACACTCACCGCCATCCAATCATCGCCCCCAGCCTGACACTCACTTCTGTCCACACACAACCCTCAGCCTGACCCTCACCGCCGTCAACTCAACGCCCCCAAGCCTGATCCTCACCACCACCCAACTCCGACTCCAGCCTAACTCTCACCACCGTCCAAAACCGCCCGCAGCATGAACCTTCCTGTCATTCACACACCACCCACAGCCTGAACCTCACTGCCATCCACACACCGCCCACAGACTGAACCTTCCTGCCATCCACACACCGCCCCCAGCCTGACCCTCACCGTCGACCACACACTGCCCCCATCCTGAACCTCCCTGCTGTCCACACACCGCCCCCTTCCTGTTCCTCACTGCCTTCCACACCCAACCCCCAACCTGACCCTCACTGCTGTCCACACATCACCACCAACCTGACCCTCACCGCAATTCAACACCGCCCCCAGACTGACACACTGCCGTCCACAATTCGCTCCCAGCCTGACCCACATCGCCGTCGACTCATCGCCCCCAGCTTGACCCTCACCGACATCTACACAGAGCCCTCGGCCTGTACCTCACCACTGCCCACACACCGCCCACAGACTGAACCTTCCTGCCATCCATACACCGCCCCTGGCCTAAACCTCACTGCCATCCACACCCCGCCCCCAGCCTGACCCTCACTGCCATTCAACTTCATCCCAAACCTGGCCCTCACTGCCGTCCACACACCGCCCCCAGTCTGACCCCCACCGCCGTTCAACACCAACTCTAATTTGACCCTCACCACCGTCAACGCACTGCCCTCAGCCTGACCCTCACCGCCGCCGATACACCGCCCCCAGCCAGACCCTCACACCAGTCCACACACCACCCTCAGCTTGACCCTCACTGCCATCCACACACTGCCCCCAGCCTGACCGTCACCATCAACCACACACCGTCCCCAGCCTGACCCTCACCAACATTCAGCATCGCCCTCAGCTTGACCCTCACTGCCATCCACACACCACCCCCAGCCTGACCTTCTCCGTAGTTCACAAACTGCCCCCAGACTAACACTCACCGCTGCCCACCCACTGCCCCAAATCTGTCCCTCGCTGCCGCCCACACACCGCCCCAACCTGACCCAACCTGCTGTCCACACACTATCTCCAGCCTTAAATTCATCGCCGTTCAACACCACCCCCAGCCTGACCCTCACTGCCGTCCACATCCTGCCCACAGCCTGACCCTCACTGCTGTTCACACACCGTCCCCAGCCTGACCCACACTGCCGTCCACACACTGCCACCTTCCTGTCCCTCACTGCCTTCCACACACCACCCCCTACCTGACCCTCACTGCCGTCCACACATTACCACCAACCTGACCCTCACCGCCATTCAACACTGCCCCCAGACTGACACACTGCCGTCCACAATTCGCTCCCAGCCTGACCCACATCGCCGTCGACTCATCGCCTCCAGCTTGACCCTCACCGACATCTACACACAGCCCTCGGCCTGGACCTCACCACTGCCCACACACCGCCCACAGACTTAACATTCCTGCCATCCATACACCGTCCCTGGCATGAACCTCACTGCCATCCACACACCGCCCCCAGTCTGACCCACACCGCCGTTCAACACCATCTCTAATTTGACCCTCACCACCGTCAACGCACTGCCCTCAGCCTGACCCTCACCGCCGTCGATACACCGCCCCCAGCCCGACCCTCACCCCAGTCCACACACCACCCTCAGCTTGACCCTCACTGCCATCCACATACCGCCCCCAGCCTGATCGTCACCATCAACCACAGACCGCCCCCAGCCTGACCCTCACCGCCATTCAGCATCGCCCTCAGCTTGACCCTCACTGCCATCCACACACCACCCCCAGCCTGACCTTCTCCGTAGTTCACAAACTGCCCCCAGCCTAACCCTCACCGCTGCCCACCCACTGCCCCAAATCTGACCCTCGCTGCCGTCCACACCCCGCACCATCCTGACCCAACCTGCCGTCCACACACTATCTCCAGCCTTAAATTCATCGCCGTTCAACATCACCCCCAGCCTGACCCTCACCACCGTCCACATACAGCCTACAGCCTGACCCTCACCACCGTCCACACACCACCCATAGTCTGACCCTCTCTGCCGTCCACACACAGCCCACAGCCTGACCCTCACTGCTGTCCACACACCGCCCCCAGTCTGACCCTCTCTGCCGTCCACACACCGCCCCCAGTCTGACCCTCTCTGCCGTACACACACAGCCCACAGCCTGACCCTCACCGCCATCCACACACCACCCGCAGCCTGACCCTCACCGCTGTCGATACACCGTCCCCACCTGACCCTCACCGCCATACACTCATCGCCCCCAGCCCCTCCCTCAACGCCGTCCACTCACCACCCGCAGTCTGACCCTCACCGCCGTCCACACACCACCCCCAGCCTGACCACGACCGCTGTCCACACACCGCGCTCAGCCTCACCCTCTCTGCCGTCAACTCAACAACCCCAGCCTGATCTCACCACCGTTGACACACCGCCCCCAGCCTGACCCTCACCGCTGTTGATACACCACCCCCACCTGACACTCACCGCCATCCAATCATCGTCCCCAGCCTGAACACTCACTGCCGTTCACACACAACCCCCAGCCTGACCCTCACCGCCGTCAACTCAACGCCCCCAAGCCTGATCCTCACCACCGCCCAACACCGACCCCAGCCTAACTATCACCGCCGTCCAAAACCGCCCGCAGCATGAACCTTCCTGTCATTCACACACCACCCACAGCCTGAACCTCACTGCCATCCACACACCGCCCACAGCCTGAACCTCACTGCTGCCCACACACCGCCCACAGACTGAACCTTCCTGCCATCCACACACCGCCCCCAGCCTGAACCTCACTGCCATCCACACATCGCCCCCAGCCTGACCCTCACCATTGACCACACACCGCCCCCAGCCTGACCCTCACCACTGCCCACACACCACTCCCCAACCTGAACCTCACTGCCATCCACACACCGCCCCCTTCTTGACCCTCACTGCCTTCCACACACCGCCCCCAGCCTGAACCTCACTGCCGTCCAAACACCGCCCCCAGCCTGAACCTCACTGCTGTCCACACACCGCCGCCAGCCTGAACCTCACTGCCGTCCAAACACAGCCCACAGCCTGACCCTCACCACCGCCCATACACAGCCCACAACCTGACCTCACCACCGTCCACACACCGCCCCCAAACTTACCCTCACTGCCATGCACACACAGCCCACAGCCTGACCCTCACCACCGTCCACATACTGCCCCTAGCCTGACCCACATTGCCATCGACACACCACCCCCAGCCTGACCCTCCCCGCAGTTCACACGCTGCCCCCAGCCTCGCCGTCACCGCTGCCCACACACTGCCCCGAAACTGACCCTCGCTCCGTCCACACACTATCACCAGCCTTAAATACATTGCCGTTCAACACCGCCCCCAGCCTGACCCTCACTGCCGTTCATACTGAACCCAGCCTGACCATCTTCCCCACACCGGCCCCAGCGTGACCCTCAACACCGTCCAACACTGACCCCAGCCAGACACTAACCGTCATCCACACACCGCCCCAGCCTGAAACTCACCACTGCCCACACAGCGCTCCCAGGCTGACCCTTACTGCCGTCCACACACCACCCCAGCCTGACCCTCACTGCCGTTCATACTGCACCCAGCCTGACCCTGACCATCTTCCCCGCACCGGCCCCAGCGTGACCCTCAACACCGTCCAACACTGACCCCAGCCAGGCACTAACCGTCATCCACACACGGCCCACAGCCTGAACATCACCACCGTCCACACACCGCACCCAGACTGACCCTCCCCGCAGTTCACACGCTGCCCCAGCCTAACCCTCACTGCTGCCCACACAACGCCCCCAGCCTGAACCTCACCGAAGTTCAACATCACCCCCAGCCTGATCCTCGTTGCCATCCACACGCTGGCCCCATCGTAACACTCAACATCGTGCAACACTGACCCCAGCCTGAGACTCACCGCCGTCCACACTCTGCCCACTGCCTGAACCTCACCACTGTCCACACACCGCTCCCAGCCTGACTCTCACCGCTGTCCACACACGGCCCCCAGCCTGACTCTCACCGCCATCCACACACTGTCCCCAGCCTGAACCTCACCGCTGCCCTCACACTGCCCCCAACCTGACCCTCACTGCCGTCCACACACCGCCCCCAGCCTGACCCTCACCGCCATCCACTCACCACCCTCAGTTTGACCCTCACTGCCATTCACTCAACGCACCAGCCTGACCCTCACCGCCGTTCAAAACCGCCCCCAGCCTGACACATTGCCGTCCACAATCTGCTCCCAGTCTGACACTCACCATCGTCCACACACTGGCCCCAACGTGCCCCTCAACACCGTCCAACACTGACCCCAGCCTGACACTCATCACTGCCCACACAGCGCTCCCAGCCTGACCCTCACCGCCGTCTACACACGGCCCCCAGCCTGATTCTCACCGCCATCCACACACAGCCCACAGCCTGAGTCTCACCATCGTCCACACGCCGCACCCAGACTGACCCTCCCCGCAGTTCACACGCTGCCCCCAGCCTAACCCTCACTGCTGCCCACACACCACCCAGAGCCTGACCCTCGCGGCCATCCACACACTGTCCCCATCCTGACCCACGCTGCCGTCCACACACTTCCTCCAGCGTTATATTCACCGCAGTTCAACACCACCCCCAGCCTGACCCTCACTGCCGGTCATACTGCACCCCGCCTGGCTCTCACTGCTGTCCACACACCGTCCCCAGCCTGAACCTTACCGACGTTCAACATTGCCCCCAGCCTGACCCTCGCTGCCATCCACACACTGGCCCCAGCGTAATACTCAACATCGTGCAACACCGACCCCAGTCTGACACTCACCGACGTCCATACACTGCCCACAGCCTGACCCTCACCACCATTCAACACCACCCCAGTCTGACACACTGCCGTACACAATCTGCTCTCTGCCTGACCCTCATCACCATCGACACATCGCCCCCAGCCTGAACCACACCGCTGCCTACACACCTCCCCCAAGCCTGACCCTCAATGCCGTCCACACACCGACCCAGCCTGCCCCCTCTGCTGACCACACACCGCCCCCATACTTGAATCTCACCGCCGTCCACACACCACCCCCAGCATGACCCTCACCGCCGTCCACACACCGCCCTCAGCCAGACGCTCACCACCCTCCTCACACCGCCGTCCACACACCGCCCGCAGCCTGACCCACACCCCTGTCCACACGATGCCCTGAGCCTGAACCACTCTGCCATTCAACACCACCCCCAGCCTATCCCTCACTGCCATCCACACACCGCCCCCAGCCGGTCACTCACCACTGCGCACACACCGCGCCCAGCCTAACCCTCACTGCTGTCCACTCACCGACCCCAGCCTGACCCTCATTGTCGTCCACACACCGCCCACAGCCTGAACCTCACTGCCATCCACACACCGTCCCCAGCCTGACCCTCACCGCTGTCCACACACACCCTCACCCAGCCTGACCCTCGCTACTGCCCACACACATCCCCCAATCTGACCATCACTGCTCTTCACATTCACCCGCAGTCTGACCCTCACTGCCGTCCACACACTGCCCCCAGCCTGAACCCCTCCGCCGTTCAACACCGCCTCCAATTTGACCCTCACCGTCGTCCACACACCGTCCCCAGCCTGACTCTCACCGCCATTCAACACCGCCCCCAGCCTGACATATATTGCCATCCACAAACCGCCCCCAGCCTGACCCTCACCGCGTCGATACACTGTACCCACCTGACCCTCAACGCCATCCACACACCGCACTCAGCCTGACCCTCACTGCCGTCCAGACAACGCCACCAGCCTGACCCTCACTGCGTCGAAACAGCGCCCCCACCTGACCCTCAATACCATCCACTCATCACCTCCAGCCTGACCCTCACCGGTGCCCACATAGCGCTCCCACCCTGACCCTCACCACCGTCCAACACCGGCCCCAGCCTAACCCTCACTGCTGTACACACACCGCCCCCAGCCTCACCCTCACCACCGTCCACACACCGCCCCCATCCTGACCCTCACTGCTGTTCAACACCGCCCCAGCCTGACCCTCACTGCTGTCCAATCACCGACCCCAGCCTGACCCTCACTGGCGTCCAAACACCGCCCCAGCCTGACCCTCACTGCTGTCCAATCACCGACCCCAGCCGGACCCTCACTGCCGTCCACACACCGCCCCAGCCTGACCCTTACTGCTGTCCAATCACCGACCCCAGCCTGATCCTCACTGCCGTCCATACACCGCCCCAGCCTGACCCTCACTGTTGTCCAATCACCGACCCCAGCCTGAGCCTCACTGCCGTGCACACACCGCCACAGCCTGATCCTCACTGCTGTCCAATCACCGACCCCAGCCTGACCCTCACTGCCGTCCAAACACCGCCCCAGACTGACCCTCACTGCTGTCCAATCACCGACCCCAGCCGGATCCTCACTGCTGTCCACACACCGCCCTAGCCTGACCCTTACTGCTGTCCAATCACCGACCCCAGCCTGATCCTCACTGCCGTCCATACACCGCCCCAGACTGACCCTCACTGCTGTCCAATCACCGACCCCAGCCTGACCATCACTGCCGTCCACACACCGCCCCAGCCTGACCCTCACTGCTGTCCAATCACCGACCCCAACCTGACCCTCACTGTCGTCCACACACCGTCCCTAGCCTGAACCCCAACACTGTCCACACACCGCTCCCAGCCTTTATCTCATCACCGTCCACACTTGGCCCCCAGCCGGACCCTCACTGCTGTGTACTCACTGCCCCCAGCCTGAACCTCACCGCTGCACACACACCGCCCCAAACCTGACCCTCACTGCAGTTCAACATCGCCCCCAGCCTGACACCCACTGCCGATCACAATCCACCCCCAGCCTGACACATACCGCCATCCACACACCAGCCCAAGCCACACACTGCCCCAGCTTTATCCTTTACGCTGTACAACACCGCCCCCAGCCTGACCCACACTGCCTGCATACACTGTTCCCAGCCTGAGCCTCGCTGCCGTCCACACACCGGCCCCAGCGTGACCCTCAACAGCGTCCAACACGGACCCCAGCCTGACACACACTGCCAACCACACACCATCCCCAGCCTGACCCTCACTACCGTCGACACACTACCCCCAACCTGACCCTCACCGCCGTTCAACACCGCCCACGGCCTGGACCTCACCACTACCCACACATCGCCCACAGCCTGAACCTCACTGCCATCCACACACTGCCCCCAGCCTGGCCCTTGCCGCTGCCCACACACCAACCTCCAGCCTGACCCTTACTACCGTTCAACTTCATCCCAATCGTGACCCTCACTGCCGTCCACACACTGCCCCCAGCCTGACCCTCGTGCATTTCACAAACCGCCCACAGCCTGACCCTCACCGCGGTCCACGCACTGCCCCCAGCCTGACCCTCGTGCATTTCACACACCGCTCATAGCCTGACCCTCACCGCGGTCCACACACTGCCCCCAGCCTGACCCTCTTGCATTTCACACACCGCTCATAGCCTGACCCTCACCGCGGTCCACACACTGCCCCCAGCCTGACTCTCGTGCATTTCACACACCGTCCACAGCCTTACCCTCACCGCGGTCCACACACTGCCCCCAGCCTGACCCTCGTGCATTTCACATACCGCCCACAGCCTGACCCTCATCGCAGTCCACACCCTGCCCCCAGCCTGACACATGTGCATTTCACACACCTCCCACAGCCTGACCCACACCGCGGTCCACACACTGCCCCCAGCCTGACCCTCGTGCATTTCACACACCGCCCACAGCCTGACCCTCACCACGGTCCACATACTGCCCCAAGCCTGACCCTCACTGCCGTCCACACACCGCCCCTATCCTGACCCTCACCACCGTCCACACACCGCCCCCATCCTGACCCTCACTGCTGTTCAACACCGCCCCAGCCTGACCCTCACTGCTGTCCAATCACCGACCCCAGCCTGACCCTCACTGGCGTCCAAACACCGCCCCAGCCTGACCCTCACTGCTGTCCAATCACCGACCCCAGCCGGACCCTCACTGCCGTCCACACACCGCCCCAGCCTGACTCTCACTGCTGTCCACATACCGCCCTCAGCTTGACCCTCACTGCCATCCACACACCGCCCCCAGCCTGACCCTCACTGCCGTCCACTCACCGCCCCCAGCCTGACCCTCACTGCCGTCCACACAATGCCCCCGGCCTGACCCTCTCTGCCGTTCACACACTGCACCCAGTGTAACCCTCAGCGCTGCCCGCACATCGTCCCCAGACTGACCCGCACCGCCATTCAGCACTGCCTGACTCTCACCGCCGTCCACTCAATGACCCCAGCCTGAACCTCACCACTATCAAGAACCGCTCCCAGCCTGACCCTCACTTCTGTCCACACACCGGCCCCTGCCTGACCCTCACTGCCGTCCTCACACCGCCCCCAGCCTGACCCTCACTGCCGTGCACACACCAGCCCCAGCCTGACCCTCGCTGCCATCCACGCACTGGCCACAGCCTGAATCACTCCGCCGTCCACACAACGACCCAGCCTGACCCTCACCACCGTCGAGAAGTGCCCCCAGCCTATCACTCACATCTGCCCACACACCGCCACCAACCTGAACCTCAACGCTGTCCACACACCACGCCCAGCATTACCCTCACTGCCGTCCACTCGCTGACCCAAGTCTGACCCTCACCAGCGTCCACACAATGCCCCTAGCCTGAACCTCACCGCCATTCAACATCGCCCCCAGCGTGACCCTCACTGCTGTCCACTCATCGACCCCAGCCTGATCCTCACTGCCTTCCACACACCACCCCCAACCTGACCTTCACTTCCGTCCACACACGGCCCCCAACCTGGCCCTCACCACCATCCAACATCGCCCCCAGCCTGACCCTCACTGCTGTCCACTCACCGCCCCCAACCTGAACCTCACCGCCTTCCACACACCACCCCCAACCTGACCCTTACTGCCGTCCACACACCACCCCTAACCTGAACCTCAGCGCCTTCCACACACCACCCCTAACCTGAACCTCAGCGCCATCCACACACCACCCCAGCATGACGCTCACCGCCGTCCACACACCACCATCTACTCACCGCTCCCAGTCTGAACCCTCACCAGCCTGAACCTTACCGACATTCAACATCACCCCCAGCCTAACCCTCACTGCTGTCCACTCACCGACCCCAGCCTGACCCTCACTGCAATCCACACACCATCCCCAACCTGAAACTCACCACTGCCCACATATCGCTGCCAGCCTGACTCTCACCGCCATCCACACACGGCTTCCAGCCAGACCCTCACTGCCGTGCACACACCGCCCCCAGCATGAACCGCCCCAAACCTGAGCGCCCCAAACCTGACCCACACTGCAGTTCAACATCACCCTAAGCCTGACCCTCACTGCCATCCACACACCGCCCCCAAGCCTGACCTTCACTGCCATTCACACACTGACCCCAGCCTAACCCACACTGCTGTCCAAACACCATCCGCAGCCTGACCCTCACCGCCGTTCAACACCGCCCCCAACATGACCCTCACTGCCGTCCATGCTTCCACTCAGTCTGACCTTCACCGCCATTCAACACCGCCCCCAGCCTGACACCCACTGCCAACCACAATCCGCCCCCAGTCTGACACACACCGCCGTCCACACACCACCCCAAGCCTGTCCGCCGTCCACACACTCTCCCCAGCCTTATCCTTTATGCTGTACAACACCACCCCCAGCCTGACACACACTGCCCACATAAATTGCTCCCAGCCAGACCCTCACTGCCATCAATACACTGGCCCCAGCCTGACCCTCACATTGGTCCACACACCACCCCCAACCTGACCCTCACTTCTGTCCACACACCACACCAGCCTGACCCTCACCGCTGACCACACACAGCCCTAAAACTGACCCTCACCTCATCCCGCTCAATGACCCCAGCCTGAACATCACTGCCGTCCACTCGATGACCCCAGCCTGAACATCACCACCGTCCACTCAATGACCCCACCCTGAACCGCACCACCATCAAGAACCGCCCTCAGCCTATCCCTCACCGCTGCCCACACGCTGCTCCTAGTCTGACCCTCACCACCGTCCACATCGCGCCCCAAGCATGAACCTACCACTGCCCAAACATCACCCCCAGCCTGACCCTCACTGCTGGTCACACACACTGGCCCCAGCCTGACCCTCGCTGCCATCCACACACCGGCCCCAGCGTGACCCTCAACACCATCCAATACCGATCCCAACCTGACACTCACCACCGTCCAAAAACGGCCCTCAGCCTGACCTTCACTGCCATCCACACACTGCCCCGAGCCTGACATTCGCTGCCATCCACACACCGCCCCTATTCTGCCCCTCTCTGCCGTCCACACACTGCCTCAAGCCTTATATTCACCACCGTTCAACACCGCCCCCAGGCTGACCCTCACTGACGTTCATACTGAACCTAACCTGATCCGCACTGCCGTCCTCATCGCACCCCAAGCCTGAACCTCACTGCTGCCCACACACCGTCCCCAACCTGATCCTCACCGCTGTCCACACACCACCCCAACCTGACCCTCACTGCCGTCCACACAATGCCCTCAGCCTGATCCTCACTGCCGTCCACACACTGCCCCCAGCCTGACCCTCACTGCCGTCAACTCAATGCCCTCAGCCTGACCCTCACCGCCGTTCACACACCACCCCAACCTGAACCTCACCACCCTCCACAGACCACCGCCCACACACCGCCCCCAGCCTGACCCACACCCCATCCACACACCGTCCCCAACCTGCCCCTCACCGCCGTCCATACATACCCTCAGTCTGACCTTCACCGCAGGTCAACACCATCCCCAATCTGACACCCACTGCCAACCACAATCCGCCCCCAGCGTGACACACACCGCCGTCCACACACTGCCCCCAGCCTGAACCTCACTGCCGTCCACAGACAGCCCCCAGCCTGACTCTCACCGCTGTCCACACCCCATCCCAAGCCTGTCTGCCGTCCACACACTGCTCCCAGCCTTATCCTCTACGCCATACAACACTGCCCCCAGCCTGACCCACATTGCCCCCATACATTGTTCCCAGCTTGACCCTCACTGCCGTCCACACACCGGCCCCAGCCTGATCCTCACCACCGTCCACACACAGCCCCCAACATGACCCTCACTGCCGTCCACACACTGGCCCCAGCCTGACCCTCACTGCCGTCCACTTAAAGCCCCCAGCCTGACCCTCACCACTGACAAGCACCACCCCAGCTTAACACTCACTGCTGCCCACACACCGCTCCCAGCCTGATCCTACCACTGCCTACACACAGCCCCCAGCCCAACCCACACAGCCCCCAAACACTGCTCTCAGCTTCACCTTCACCGCCGTCCACACACCGCACCCAGCCTGACCCTCGCTGCCATCCACGCACTGCCCCAGCCTTATCGTCACCGCCATTTAACATCACCCCCAGCCTGACCCTCACTGCTGTTCACACACGGCCCGCAGACTGACACTCACCACCTTCCAAAACTGTCCCCAACCTGACCCTCACCGTTGCCCACACACCGCCTCCAGCCTGAAACTCACCGCCATTCAACATCATCCCCAGCCTGACCCTCAGAGCCAACCCAACCCTGTCCAACATCGCCCGCTCCCCAAGCCAGTCCAAAACCGCCCCCTCCACCCAACCCGGCCAACACTGACCCCTCTACCAACCCCATCCAACTCCGCTCACTCCCCCAACCCCGTCTGAAACCGACCCCAACCCAAACCCTGTCCAAGACTGCCACCTCCCCAACCCCGTCAGAAACCGCCCCCTCCCCAAACCCGTCCAACACTGCCATCTCCCCAACCCCATCCAACTCCGCCCCCTCCCCCAACCCCGTCTGAAACCGCTCCCTCCCCCAAACCCGTCCACCACTGCCATCTCCCCAACCCCGTCCAACACTGCCACCTCCCCCAACCCCGTCCGAAACCACCCCCTCCCCCAAGCCCGTCCAACACTGCCCCCTCCGCCAACCCCATCCAACTCCGCCCGCTCCCGCAACCCCGTGCGAAACCGCCCCCTCCCCAAATCCGTCCAACACTGCACTCTCCCCAAACCCCGTCCAACACCGCCCCCTCCCCAACCCCATCCAACACCGCCCCCTCCAGCGACCCTGCAGAACATCTCCCCTCCCCAACCCCTTCCTCACTAGCCCTGACCCGCACCCACTCTCTCGAACCCCTCTCTCTCTCGCCTCTCTCTCTCGGTTCTCTCTCTCCCCCACTCTCTCTCACGCCACTCCCTCTCTTGTCCCTCTCTTTCTCGCGCCTGTCTCTCCAGCATCTCCCTCTCTCACCCCCTCTCTCTCGCCCCCCTCTCTCTCTCTCGGCCCCCTCTCTCTCATCCCAATCTCTCTCTTGTCCCCCACGCTCTCACCCCTCTCTCTCGCCCTCTCTCTCTCGCGCCCTCTCTCTCTCGCCCCTCTCTCTCGCCCCCACTCTCTCTCTCTCATCTCCTCTCCCTCTCTCGCCCCCTCTCTTTCTCCTGCCCTCTCTCTCTCGTCCCCTCTCTCGCTCTCGCCCCTCTCTCTCGCCTCCTCTCTTTCTCATCCCCTCTCTCTCTCTCGCCTCTCTCTCTTGCGCGCCCTCTCCCTCTCTCGACCCCTCTCTTTCACTCGCCCCTCTCTCTCGCCCCCCCTCTCTCGTCCCCCTCTCTCGCCTCCTCTCTCTCGCCCCCTCTCTCTCTTGTCCCCCTCTCTCTCGCCCTCTCTCTCACCGCCCCTCTCTCACCCCCTTTCTCTCTCGCCCCCTCTCTCTCCCTCGCCTCTCTCTCTCTCTCACCCGTTCACTCTCTCGCCCCTCTCTCTCACGCCCCTCTCCCTGTCGCCCCTCTCTCTCTCTCTCGCACCTCTCTCTCTTGCACCTCCCTCTTTCGCGTGTCCTCTCTCTCGTCCCCTTCTCTCTCGCCCCTCTCTCTCTCGCCTCCTCTCTCTGTTGCTCCTCCTTCTTGCCCCCTCTCACTCGCCCCCTCTCTCTATTGCCCCCTCTCTCGCGCCCCGCTCTCTCTCGACCCCCCTCTCTCTCAACCCACCTCTCTCTCTCGCCACCCTCTCTCTCGTCCCCTCTCTCTCGCCACCTCTCTGTCTCTTGTCCCATTCTCTCTCTCTCTCGCCCCCTCTCTCTCTCACCCCTCTCTCTCGCCCCCCCTCTCGACCCCACTCTGCCTCTCCCTCTCTCGCTTGCACCTTCTCTCTCTCTCTCTCGCCCCTATCTCTCGCGCGCCCTCTCTCTCTCGCAACCTCTCTCTTTTCCCCTCTCTCTCTCGCCCCCTCACACACCACCCCCTCTCACCCGCTTTCTCTCTCGCCCCCTCTCTCTCTCTCGCCTCTCTCTCTCTCACCCGTTCACTCTCTCGCCTCTCTCTCTCTCGCCCCTCTCTCTCTCTCTCTCTCGCCCCCTCACTCGGCCCCTCTCTCTCTCGCCCCCTCCCTCTCTTGTCCCCTCTCTCTCTCGCCCCCTCTCTCACCGCCCCTCTCTCACCCCCTTTCTCTCTCGCCCCCTCTCTCTCTCTCGCCTCTTTCTCTCTCTCACCCGTTCACTCTCACGCCCCCTCTCTCTCTCTCCCCCCTCTCTCTCTCCTCTCTCTCGCCCCCTCTCTCTCTCGCCCCCTCTCTGTCTCGCTCCCTCTCTCTCACGCGCCCCTCTCTCTCTCTCACCCCTCTCTCTCTTGCGACCCCCTCTCCCTCGCGCGCCCCTCTCTCTGTTGCCCCTCTCTCTCTCTTGCCCCCTCTCTCTCGCCCCCTCTCTCTTGCCCCCTCTTTCTCACTGCCTCTCTCTCTCATCGCCCTCTTCCTGTGTCGCCCCTCTCTCTCTCTCCTCTCTACCTCTCGCCCCTTTCTCTCCCTCTCGCCCCCTCTCTTTCGCCTCCTCTCTCTCTCTTGCCTCCTCTCTCGCTCTCGCCCTCTCTCTCACCCCTCTCTCTCTCACCCCGCTCTCTCCCTCTCTCGCCCTCCCCCTCTCTCTCGCTCCCTCTCTCTCTCGCCCCCTCTCTCTCTTGCCCCCCTCTCTCGCCCCCTCTCCCTTTCGCCCTCTCTCTCTCACTCCTCTCTCTCTTTCTCGCCCCTCTCTCTCTCGCCCCACTCTCTCCCTCTCTCTCCCTCCCCTCTCTCTCGCTCCTCTCTCTCTCTCGCCCCTTACTCTCTCTCTCGTCCCCTCTGTCTCTCTTGCCTCCTCTCTCTCTCTCGCCCTCTTCTCTCACCCTCCCGCCTCTCTCTCGCCCCCTCCCTCTCACTCTCTCTCATCCCTTTCTCTCTCTCTCTCGCTTTCTCTCTCTCTTGCCACCTCTCTCTCGCCCCCTCTCTCTCTCGCCCTCTCTCTCTCTCAACCCACCTCTCTCTCGCTCCCTCTCTCTCTTGACCCCACTCTGACTCTCTCTCGCTTGCCCCTTCTCTCTCTCTCTCGCCCCCTCTCTCTTGTCCCCTCACTCTCTTGCCCCCTCTCTCACCACCCCATCTCACCCGCTTTCCCTCTCGCCCCCTCTCTCTCTCTCGCCTTTCTTTCTCTCACCCGTTCACCCTCTCACCCTCCTCTCTCTTTCTCGCCCCCTCTCTCTCGCCCCCACTCTCTCTCCCCTCTCTCTCACCCCCTGTCTCTCTCACCCCCTCTCTGTCTCGCTCCCTCTCTCTCACGCGGCCTTCTCTCTCTCACCCCTCTCTCTCTTGCGACCCTCTCTCTCTCGCGCGCCCCTCTCTCTGGTGCCCCTCTTTCTCTCGCCCCCTCTCTCTCTCTCGCCCCCCTCTCTCGCCCCTCTCTCTTCCCCCTCTCTTTCTCGCTGCCTCTCTCTCTCATCGCCCTCTTCCTGTGTCGCCCCTCTCTCTCTCCTCTCTACCTCTCGCCCCTTTCTCTCCCTCTCGCCCCCTCTCTTTCGCCTCCTCTCTCTCTCTTGCCTCCTCTCTCGCTCTCGCCCTCTCTCTCACCCCTCTCTCTCTCACTCCGCTCTCTCCCTCTTTGGCCTTCCCCACTCTCTCGCTCCCTCTCTCTCTCGCCCCCTCTCTCTCTTGCCCCCTCTCTCTCGCCCCCTCTCCGTTTCGCCCTCTCTCTCTCACACTCCTCTCTCTCTTTCTCGCCCCTCTCTCTCTCGCCCCACACTCTCCCTCTCTCTCCCTCCCCTCTCTCTCGCCCCGCTCTCTCTCTCGCTCCCTCTCTCGCCCCTTTCTCTCTCTCTCGTCCCCTCTGTCTCTCTTGCCTCCTCTCTCGCTCTCGCCCTCTCTCTCACCCCTCTCTCTCTCACCCTGCTCTCTCCCTCTCTCGCCCTCCCCCACTCTCTCGCTCCTTCTCTCTCTCGCCCCCTCTCTCTCTTGCCCCCCCTCTCTCGCCCCCTCTCCGTTTCGCCCTCTCTCTCTCACTCCTATCTCTCTTTCTCGCCCCTCTCTCTCTCGCCCCACTCTCTCCCTCTCTCTCCCTCCCCACTCTCTCTCCCCTCTCTCTCCCCTCTCTCTCACCCCCTCTCTCTCTCACCCCCTCTCTGTCTCGCTCCCTCTCTCTCGCGCGCCCCTCTCTCTGGTGCCCCTCTCTCTCTCGCCCCCCCTCTCTCTCTCGCCCCCTCTCTCTCGCCCCTCTCTCTCCCCCCTCTCTTTCTCGCTGCCTCTCTCTCTCATCGCCCTCTCCCTGTCTCGCCCCTCTCTCTCCTCTCTATCTCTCGCCCCTTTCTCTCTCTCTCGCCCCCTCTCTTTTGCCTCATCTCTCTCTCTTGCCTCCTCTCTCGCTCTCGCCCTCTCTCTCACCCCTCTCTCTCTCACCCCTCTCTCGACCTCTCTCGCCCTCTCCCTATCTCACCCCGCTCTCGCCCTCTCTCGCCCTCTCCCTCTCTCTCGCCCCCTCTCTCTCACCCCCGCTCTCTCTCGCCTCTCTCTCGTCCCTTTCTCACTCTCTCTCGCTCCCTCTCTCTCGCCCCCTCTCTCTCTTGCCCCCTCTCTCTCGCCCCCTCTGCCTCTCGCCCTCTCTCTCTCACCCGCTCTCTCCCTTTCTCGCCCCTCTCTCTCTCACCCCACTCTCTCCCTCTCTCACCCTCCCCTCTCTCTCGCCCCTCTCTCTCCCTCGCTCCCTCTCTCGCCCCTTTCTCTCTCTCTCGTCCCCTCTGTCTCTCTTGCCTCCTCTCTCTCTCTCGCCCTTCTCTCTCTCACCCTCCCGCCTCTCTCTCGCCCCCTCCCTCTCACCCTCTCTCTCTCATGCCTTTCTCTCTCTCTCTCTCTCTTTCTCTCTCTCTCTTGCCCCGTCTCTCTCGCCCCCTCTCTCTCACCCCACCTCTCTCTCTTGCCACCCTCTCTCTCACCACCTCTCTTTCTCTCTCACCCCCTTTCCCTATCGCGCCCTCTCTCTCTCGCACCCCTTCTCTCTCTCGCCACCCTCTCTCTCGCCCCTCGCTCTCTCTCTCGCCTCTCTCTCTCTCGCCACCCTCTCTCTCTCGCCTCTCTCTCTCTCGCCCCTTTCTTTCTCTCTCTCGCCCCTTTCTCTCCCTCTCTCGCCCCCCGCTCACTCACCCCATCTCTCTCTCGCTCGCCTCTCTCTCTCACCCCACTCTCTTCCTCTCTCGCCCTTCCCCCCCTCTCTCGCCACCTCTCTCTCTCGCCCTCGCTCTCTCTCGCCCTCTCTCTCTCGCCTTTCTCTCATCCCTTTCTGTCTTTCTCTCGCCCCTCTCTCTCGCGCGCCCTCTCTCCTCGCCCCTTCTCTCTTGTCCCCTCTCTCTCGCCCCCTCTCTCTTGCGCGCCCTCTCTCTCTCGCACCCTCTCTCTTGTCCCCTCTCTTTCTTGCCGCCTCTCTCACCACCCCCTCTCACCCGCTTTCTCGCTCGCCCCCTCTCTCTTTCTCTCGCCTCTCTCTCTCTCTCACCCGTTCACTCTCTCGCCCCCTCTCTCTCTCGCCTCTCTCTCTCTCGCCCCTCTCTCGCTCGCCCCCGTCTCTCTCCTGTCCCGTCTCTCTCTCGCCCCCTCTCTCACCGACCCTCTCTCACCCCTTTCTCTCTCGCCCTCTCTCTCTCTCGCCTCTCTCTCTCACCCGTTCACTCTCTCGCCCCCTCTCTCTCGCCCCCCTCTCTCTCACCCCCTCTCTGTCTCGCTCCCTCTCTCTCACGCGCCCCTCTCTCTCTCTCACCCCTCTCTCTCTTGCGCCCCTCTCTCTCTCGCGCGCCCATCTCTCTGGTGCCACTCTCTCTCTCTCGCCCCCCTCTCTCGCCCCCTCTCCCTTCCCCTCTTTCTCGCTGCCTCTCTCTCATCGCCCTCTCCCTGTCTCGCCCCTCTCTCTCTCCTCTCTACCTCTCGCCCCTTTCTCTCTCTCTCTCGCCCCCTCTCTCTCGCCCCCTCTCTCTCTCGCCTCTCTCTCGTCCCTTTCTCACTCTCTCTCGCTCCCTCTCTCTCGCCCCCTCTCTCTCTTGCCCCCTCTCTCTCGCCCCCTCTGCCTCTCGCCCTCTCTCTCTCACCCGCTCTCTCCCTTTCTCGCCCCTCTCTCTCTCACCCCACTCTCTCCCTCTCTCACCCTCCCCTCTCTCTCGCCCCTCTCTCTCCCTCGCTCCCTCTCTCGCCCCTTTCTCTCTCTCTCGTCCCCTCTGTCTCTCTTGCCTCCTCTCTCTCTCTCGTCCTTCTCTCTCTCACCCTCCCACCTCTCTCTCGCCCCCTCCCTCTCACCCTCTTTCTCTCATGCCTTTCTGTCTCTCTCTCTCTTTCTCTCTCTCTTGCCCCGTCTCTCTCGCCCCCTCTCTCTCACCCCACCTCTCTCTCTTGCCACCCTCTCTCTCACCACCTCTCTTTCTCTCTCACCCCCTCTCTCTATCGCGCCCTCGCTCTCTCGCACCCCTTCTCTCTCTCGCCACCCTCTCTCTCGCCCCTCGCTCTCTCTCTCGCCTCTCTCTCTCTCGCCACCCTCTCTCTCTCGCCTCTCTCTCTCTCGCCCCTTTCTTTCTCTCTCTCGCCCCTTTCTCTCTCTCTCGCCCGTTTCTCGTGCTCTGTCTCTCGCCCCTTTCTTTCTCTCTCTCGCCCCTTTCTCTCCCTCTCTCGCCCCCCGCTCACTCACCCCATCTCTCTCTCGGTCGCCTCTCTCTCTCACCCCACTCTCTTCCTCTCTCGCCCTCCCCCCCTCTCTCGCCACCTCTCTCTCTCGCCCTCGCTCTCTCTCGCCCTCTCTCTCTCGCCTTTCTCTCATCCCTTTCTGTCTTTCTCTCGCCCCTCTCTCTCGCGCACCCTCTCTCCTCGCCCCTTCTCTCTTGTCCCCTCTCTTTCTCGCCGCCTCTCTCACCACCCCCTCTCACCCGCTTTCTCGCTCGCCCCCTCTCTCTTTCTCTCGCCTCTCTCTCTCTCTCACCCGTTCACTCTCTCGCCCCCTCTCTCTCTCGCCTCTCTCTCTCTCGCCCCTCTCTCGCCCCCTCTCTCGCTCGCCCCCCTCTCTCTCCTGTCCCGTCTCTCTCTCGCCCCCTCTCTCACCGACCCTCTCTCACCCCTTTCTCTCTCGCCCTCTCTCTCTCTCGCCTCTCTCTCTCTCTCACCCGTTCACTCTCTCGCCCCCTCTCTCTCGCCCCCCTCTCTCTCTCACCCCCTCTCTGTCTCGCTCCCTCTCTCTCACGTGCCCCTCTCTCTCTCTCACCCCTCTCTCTCTTGCGCCCCTCTCTCTCTCGCGCGCCCCTCTCTCTGGTGCCACTCTCTCTCTCTCGCCCCCCTCTCTCGCCCCCTCTCCCTTTCCCCTCTTTCTCGCTGCCTCTCTCTCTCATCGCCCTCTCCTTGTCTCGCCCCTCTCTCTCTCCTCTCTACCTCTCGCCCCTTTCTCTCTCTCTCTCTCGCCCCTCTCTTTCGCCTCCTCTCTCTCCCTTGCCTCCTCTCTCACTCTCGCCCTCTCTCGCCCTCTCCCTCTCATTCGCGCCTACTCTCTCGCCCTCTCTCTCTCTCGCCTCTCTCTCGTCCCTTTCTCACTCTCTCTCGCTCCCTCTCTCTCTCGCCCCCTCTCCCTCTCACCCTCGCTCTCACCCCCCTCTCTCTTTATCGCCCCCCTCTCTCTAGCCCCACTCTCTCGCTCGCTCACCCTCCCCTCTCTCTCGCCCCCTCTCTCTCTCTCGTTCCCTCTCTCGCCCCTTTCTCTCTCTCTCGTCCCCTCTGTCTCTCTTGCCCCCTCTCTCTCTCTCACAATCCCGCTTCTCTCTCGCCCCCTCCCTTTCACCCTCTCTACCTCATCCCTTTCTCTCTCTCTCTCGCTTTCTCTCTCTCTCTTGCCCCGTCTCTCTCGCACCCTCTCTTTCTCGTCCCCTCTTTCTCTCACCCCACCTCTCTCTCTTGCCACCCTCTCTCTCGCCCCCCTCTCTCTCACCACCTCGCTGTCTCTTGCCCATTTCTCTCTCTCTCTCAGCCCCTCTCTCTCTCACACCCCCTCTCTCTCTCGCACCATCTCTCTCTCGCACCCCTTATCTCTCTCGCCGCCCTCTCTCTCGCCCCTCGCCCTCTCTCTCGCCTCTCTCTTTCTCTCGCCACCCTCTCTCTCTCGCCTCTCTCTCTCTCGCTCCTTTCTTTCTCTCTCTCGCCCCTTTCTCTCTCTCTCTCGCCCGTTTCTCGCGCTCTGTCTCTCGCCCCTTTCTTTCTCTCTCTCGCCCCTTTCTCGCTCTCTCTCGCCACCTCGCTCACTCACCCCATCTCTCTCTCTCTCGCCTCTCTCTCTCACCCCACTCTCTTCCTCTCTCGCCCTCTCTATCTCGCCTCTCTCTCTCAACCCTTTCTTTCTCTCTCTCGCCCCTTCTGTCTCTCTTGCCCTCCCTCTCTCTTTCTCGCAATCTCTCTCACTCTCGCCCCCCTCTCTCTCGCCCTCCCCACTCTCTCTCGCCCCCTCTGTCTCGCTTTCTCTCCCTCTTGCTCCTTTTCACTCTCACACCCCCCTCTCTCTCGCCCCCTCTCTGTCTCGCCCCCCCTCTCTCTCGCCCCATCTATCTCTCTCGCCCCATCTATATGTGTATGTGTCTCTCTCTGGACCCTTCCCCCACTTGCACACTCTCTCTCGAGTCATTGTCTCCTCATCTCCCTTTCTCTTCCCTCTCTCTCTTTCTCTCACCCCCTCTCTCTCGCCCCCTCTCTCGCTCGCCCCTTTCTCTCTCTCTCGCCCCTTTCTCTCTCTGACTCTCGCCCCAGCTCTCTCTCGCCCCGTCTCTCTCTCTCGCCCCTTCTTTCTCTCTCGCCCCCCTTCTCTAGCTCCCTCTCTCTCTCCACCTTTCTCTCTCGCCCCCTCCCACTCTCTCTCGTCCCCCTCTTTCTCTCTCTCGCCTCTATCTCTCTCGCCCCCTTCTCTCACTTGGCCTCTCTCTCTCCCGCCCCCTCTCTCTCGCCCCCTCGCTCTCTCTCGCCTCTCTCTCGCCCCTCTTTCTCTCTCTCGCCCCCTCTCTCTTTTTCCCCTCTCTCCCTCTCGCCCCTCTTTCTCTTTCCCGCCCCCTCTCTCTCCCTTTCTCTTTTTTCTCTCTCTCTCGCCCCTTTACCTCTCTCTCGCCCCTCTCTCTTTCTCTCGCCCCCCTCTCTTTCCCTCGCCCCCCTCTCTCTCTCCCTGCTCCTTAACTCTTCCTCCACATTCTTTCTCACTCACCCACTCTCGCTCTATCGCACTCTCCCCACCATCTATATGTGTATGTCTCTCTCTCTGGACCCATCCGGCACTTGCTCACTCTCTCTCGAGTCACTGTCGCCTCATCTCCCTTTCTCTTCCCTCTCTCACTCTCTCGTTCTCGTCCACTGTCTCTTTCTCTCTCTATTGCCTCCATCTCCCTCCTTGTCTTGCCCCTCTCTCGTTCCCTCTCTCGACCCCATCCCACTCTCCTCCCTCTCTCTTTTGCTCAGCTCTGTCTCTCGCTCTGTCTCTCTCTCTCTCTCTCTCTCTCTCTCTCCCCTACTCGCCCTCTGTCTCTCTCTCTCGCTCCTCGCCTTTCTTTCTCGCTATCTCTCTCTCTCTCACCCCGTCTCTCTCGCCCCACTCTTTCACTCCCTCGCTCTCATCCTCTCTCTCCCGCCACCCCCTTTGTCCTCTCTCTCTCTCTCTCTCGACAACCCCCTCACGCACCCTTCTCTCCTTCTCACCCTTCCTCTCTTTCCTCTCTCTCTCACCATCTCTCCATCTCACTCTCTCACTCGCCCTGCCTCTCTCTCCGTGTCTATTTCTTTCACACGCGCGCCCCCCACCTATCTCTCGCTCTCTATTTTTTTTCTCGGCGACTCTCTTCTGTCCCCTTATTCTCTCTCTCGTTTCTTTTCTCCCTCCCTCTCATTCTGTGTCTCTCTCTTTCTGTCTCGCCCTCTCTTGCCCCTGCGATCTCGCTGTCACCCTCACTTTCTCCCGCCCCCTCTCTGTCAAACCCCCTCTCATGGAACCCTCTCCCTTCTTGGCCTTCCTCTCTGTCTCTCGTCTCTCTCACCATTTGTCTCTCACTCGCTGCCCATCACACTCTCTCTTTCTTGTCCTCGATCTCTCTCTCTCTCATCCCTTTTCTCTCTCCCTCGCCCCCTCTCTTTCGGCCCCTCTCTCTCACCCCCTCTATCTCTCTTTTGCCTCCCTCGCTCTCTTGAACCTTGTTTCTCTCTCCTTGCTCCTTCTGTCTCTCTTGATCCCTCCCCCCTCATCCCCCTCAATCTCTCTTGCCCCTTTTCTCTCTCTCGCCCCTCTATGTGGCCCCCCTCTCTCTCGCTCCCTCTCTCTCTCACCCCTCTCTCTCTCGCCCCTCTCTCTCTCGCCCCTCTCTCTCGCCCCTCTCCATGTAGTACGCCTCTCTCTCGCCCCCCCCCTCTCTCTCTCGCTCCTCTTTCTCTCTCTCGCCCCCTCTCTCGCCCCCTCTCTCTTTTTCCCCCTCTTTCTCTCGCCCCTCTTTCTCTTTCCAGCCCCCTCTCTCTCTCCCTTTCTCACTTTTTCTCTCTCTCGCCCCTCTCTCTCGCCCCTCTCCCTATCGTCCCTCACTCTCTTGCCCCCTCTCTCACACCCCTCTCTCTCTCTCGCCCCCTCTCTCTCTCTCGCTCCTCTCTCTCGCCCCTCTCTCTCTCGTCTCCTCTCTCGTACTCACCCCTCTCTCTCTCTCGCCCCCTCTCTATCTCGCCCCCTCTCTCTCTCGCCCCCCCTCTCTCTCTCGCTCCTCTCTCACGCCCCCTCTCTCTCTCGCCCCTCTCTCTATCGCCCCCTCTCTTTCTCTCACCCCTCTCTCTTGTCCACTCTCTCTCTCGCCCCCATTCTCTTTCGACACCGCTCTATCGCCCCTCTATCTCTCTTTTGTCTCCCTCGCTCTCTCGAATCCTGTTTCTTTGCTCCTTCTGTCTCTCTTGCTCCCTCCCCCTAATCCCCCTCAATCTCTTGCCCCTTCTCTCTCTCTCTCTCGCACCTCTCTCTCGCCCACTCTCTCTCGCCCGTCTTTCTCTCTCTCGCCCCCTCTCTTGCTCTCTCTCGCCCCCTCTCTCTCTTTTGCCCACTCTCTCTCTCGCGCGCCTCTTTCTCTTTCTCGCCCTCTCTCTCTCTCTTTTGCCCTCTCTCTCTCGGCCCTCTCTCTCTCGCCCCTCTCCCTCTCGTCCCCCTCTCTCTCGCCCCCTCTCTCTCGCCCGTCTTTCTCTCTCTCGCCCCCTCTCTCTCTTTTGCCCCTCTCTCTCTCGCCCCTCTTTCTCTTTCTCGCCCTCTCTCTCGCCCTCTCTCTCTATTTTGCACCCTCTCTCTCTGGCCCCTCTTTCTCTTTCCCGCCCCTCTCTCTCTCCCTTTCTCACTTTTTGTCTCTCTCATCGCTTTATCTCTCGCCCCTTTACCTCTCTCTCGCCCCTCTCTATTTCTCTCTCCCCCTCTCTCTCTCGCCCCTCTCTCTCTCTCCCTGCTCCGATACTCTTCCTCCACATTCTTTCTCACTCACCCACTCTCGCTCTATCGCACTCTCCCCACCATCTATATGTGTATGTCTCCCTCTGCCAGGACCCATCCCCCACCTGCTCACTCTCTCTCGAGTCACTGTCGCCTCATCTCCCTTTCTCTTCCCTCTCTCTCTCTCTCTCTCGTTCTCGCCCCCGTCTCTCTCTTTCTCTCTCTCTTTATTGCCTCCATCACCCTCCGCATCTTGTCCCTCTCTCATTCCTTCTCTCGACCCCATCCCTCTCTCCTCCCTCTCTCTTTTGCTCAGCTCCTCTCTTTCTCTCGCTCTGTGTGTGTCTCTCTCTCTCCTTCTCGCCCTCTGTCTATCTCTCTCTCCTCACCTGTCTCTCTCGCTATCTCTCTCTCTCACCCCGTCT
The DNA here is from genome assembly GCF_037043375.1 of Chiloscyllium plagiosum. Taxonomy (NCBI): domain Eukaryota; kingdom Metazoa; phylum Chordata; class Chondrichthyes; order Orectolobiformes; family Hemiscylliidae; genus Chiloscyllium; species Chiloscyllium plagiosum. Next base: position 35,576,789 of record NW_028270189.1, read on the forward strand.
CTCTCGCCCCACTCTTTCACTCCCTCGCTCTCATCCTCTCTCTCTCACGCCACCCTCTTTGTCCTCTCTCTCTCTCTCTCGCTCTCACTCGACAACCCTCTCAAGCACCCTTCTCTCCTTCTCACCCTTCCTCTCTTTCCTCTCTCTCTCACCATCTATCCATCTCTCTCTCTCACTCGCCCTGCCTCTCTCTCCTTGTCTCTCTCTCTCTTTCACACTTGCGCCCCCCCCCCCCCTCCCACCTATCTCTCTCTCTCTCTATTTTGCTCTCGGCGACTCTCATCTGTCCCCTTATTCTCTCTCTCGTTTCATTTCTCCCTCCCTCTCACTCTGTGTCTCTCTCTTTCTGTCTCGCCCTCTCTTGCCCCGCGCTCTCGCTGTCACCCTTTCTTTCTCCCGCCCCCTCTCTGTCAAACCCCCTCTCACGGAACCCTCTCCCTTCTTGGCCTTCCTCTCTGTCTCTCGTCTCTCTCACCATTTGTCTCTCTCCCGCTGCCCATCACACTCTCTCTTTCTTGCCCTCGCTCTCTTTCTTGCCCTCGATCTCTCTCTCTCCTCCCTTTTCTCTCTCTCTCGCCCCCATTCTCTTTCGCCCCCTCTCTCTCGCCCCTCTATCTCTCTTTTGTCTCCCTCGCTCTCTCGAACCCTGTTTCTCTCTCCTTGCTCCTTCTGTCTCTCTTGTTCCCTCCCACTCTCATCCCCCCTCAATCTATCTTGCCCCTTCTCTCTCTCACCCCCCTCTCTCGTCCCTTCTGTCTCTCGCCCCTCTCTCTCATGCCCCCTCCCTATCACTCGCCCCCTCTCTATATCTCGCCCCCCTCTCTCTCGCCACCTCTCTCTCGCCCCTCTCTCGCGCCCCTCTCTCTGTCTCGCCGCTTCTCTCTCCCTCGCCCCTCTCTCTCTCGCAAACTCTCTCTCTCGCCGCTCTCTCTCTATCGCCCCCTCTCTTTCTCTCTCTCGCTCCGTCTCTCCTCGCCCCCCGTCTCTCTCTCCCCCTCTCTCTCTCTCTCGTCCCCTCTCTCTCTCTTGCCCCCCCCTCTCTCGGACCCCTCTTTCTCTCGCTGCCTATTATGCTCACCTCTCTCGCCCCCCCTCTCTCTCACCCCCTCTCTCTCTCGCCCCCTCTCTTGCCCCCTCTCCCGCCCCCTCTCTCTCTCGCCCCTCCCTCTGTCTCGCCCCCTCTCTCTCACCCCCCTCTCTCTCTGTCGTCCCCCTCTCCCTCTCTCGCCCTCCTTCTCTCTCTCGCCCCCTCTCTTTCTCTCTCTCGCCCCCTCTCTCACCCCCCTCTCTCACCCCCTCTCTCTCTCGCCCTCTCTCTTGCCCCCCTTCTCTCTCTCGCCCCCTCTCTCTCTCGCCCCCTCTCTCTCGCCCCACTCTCTCTCACCCACCTCTCTCTCACCCCACTCTCTCCCTCTCTCGCCCTCCCCCACTCTCTCGCTCCCTCTCTCTCGCCCACTCTCTCTTTCGCCTCTCTCTCTCATCCCTTTCTCTCTCTCTCTCGTCCCCTCTCTGTCTCGCTCCCTCTATCGCTCCCCCCCTCTCTCGCCCCTCTCTCTCTCTCGCCCCCTCTCTCGCCCGTCTTTCTCTCTCTCACCCCTCTTTCTCTCTCTCGCCCCCCGCTCTCTCGCCCCTCTCTCTCTCTCGCCCCTCTTTCTCTCTCTCGCCCCTTTCTTTCTCACCCTCTCTCTCTCTTTTGCTCCCTCTCGCTCTCGACCTTCTTTCTCTTTCCCGTCCCCTCTCTCTCTCCCTTTCTCATTTTTTCTCTCTCTCTCGCCGCTTTCTCTCTCTCGCCCCTTTACCTCTCTCTCGCCCCTCTCTCTTTCTCTAGCCCTCCTCTCTTTCTCTCTCCCCTCTCTCTATCTCCCTGCTCCTTTACTCTTCCTCCACATTCTTTCTCACTCACCCACTCTCGCTCTCTCCCAACCATCTTGCTGCCCATTACACTCTCTCTTTCTTGCCCTCGATCTCTCTCTCTCTCATCCCTTTTCTCTCTCCCTCGCCCCCTCTCTTTCGACCACTCTCTCTCACCCCCTCTATCTCTCTTTTGTCTCCCTCGCTCTCTCAAACCCTGTTTCTCTCTCCTTGCTCCTTCTGTCTCTCTTGCTCCCTCCCCCTCTCATCCCCCCCCTCTTTCTTGCCCCTTCTCTCTCTCGCCCGTCTGTTTTGCCCCTCTCTCGTCCCATATCTCGCTCGCGCTCCCTCTCTCTCTTGCCCCCTCTCTATCTCGCCCCCTCTCTCTCTCGTCCCCTCTCCCTCTCTCGCCCCCTCTCTCTCTCGCCCCCTCTCTTTCTCTCGCCCCCTATCTCACTCTCTCGCCCCCTCTCTCTCGCCCCCTCTTTCTCTCGCTCCCTCTCTCTCTCGTCCCCTCTCTCTCTCTCACCCCCTCGTGCTCCCCCCGCTCTCTCTCTCGGCCCCCCTCTCTCTCGCCCCTTCTCTCTCTCGCCCCTCTCTCTCTCTTGCTCCCCTTCTCTCTCGGCCCCCCTCTCTCTCTCGCCCCCTCTCTCTCTTGCCCACTCTGCCTCTCTCGCACCCTCTCTATCTCGCCCCTCTATCTTTCGCCACCTATCATTCCCCCCTCTCTCGCCCCCCCTCTCTCGCCCCCTCCCTTTCTCTGTCTCGCCCCATCTCTCTCTCGCCCCCTCTGTCTCTCGCCCCTCTCTCTCTAACACCCCTCTCTCTCTCGCCCCCCCTCTCTCTCGCGCCCTCTCTCTCTCTCGCCCCCTCTCTCTCTCGCCCCCTCTCTTGCCCCCCTCTCTCGCCCCCCTCTCTCTCTCGCCCCCTCTCTCTCGCCCCTCTCTCTCTCTTCCCTCTCTCTATCACCCCACTCTCTCCCTCTCTCGCCCTCCTCCCTCTCTCTCACCCTCTCTCTCTTGCGACCCTCTCTCTCTCACCACCCTCTTTCTCTCTCACTCCACTCTCTTCCTCTCTCGCCCTCTTCCCTCTCTCTCGCCCTCTCTCTCTCACCTCTCTCTCTCTCACCGCACTCTCTCCCTCTCTCGCCCTCCCCCCTCTTTCTCGTCCCCTCTCTCTTGCCCTCTCTCTCTCGTCCCTTTCTCTCTCTCTCTCTCGCCTTCTCTCTCTCTCTCGCCCCTCTCTCTCTCTCGCCCCCGTCTCTCTTGCCCCCTCTCTCTCTAAACCTCCCGCCTCTCTCTCACCCCCTCTCTATCACCCTCTCTCTCTCTCGCCTCTCTCTCTCGTCCCTTTCTCCCTCTATCTCTCGCCACCTCTCTCTGTCTCGCTCCCTCTCTCTTTCTTTCCCCTCTCTCGCACTCTCTCTCTCTCGGTCCTCTCTCTCTTGCCTTCTCTATCTCTCTCTTGCCATCCCGCTCTTTTTTGCACTCCCCTTATCTCTCACCCCTGTCTCTCTCTCTCGCCCCCTCACTCTCTCATCCCCTCATTCTCTCTCACTCTTCCCTCTCTCCTCTTCTCTCTCTCTCTCGCCTCCCCATCTCTCTTGACTCCCTTCTCTCTCCTTGTCCCTCTCTCTCTCTAAGACTTGCCCCGTTGTCTCTCGCCCCCTCGCTCGCACCTCTCTCAGTCTCACTCTCTCTCTGTCTCTCATTATCTCTCTTCATCCGTTACCCTATCTCTCTCTCTGTTTCTCATTATCTCTCTCCCTCCGTGACCCTATCTCTCCCTTGTTCCCCCCTCTCTCTCCCCGCTCCTTCTCTCTCTCCCTCTCCCTCGGTATCTCTCTCTCTCTCCCCCCACCTCCCTCCGTTTCTCTTTGACTGAATCTCTCTCCCGCTCTACCTCCCTCCCTCCCTCTCTCTGACATGCTCTGTCTTTCTCTGATCATTTCCTCTCCCTCTGACCCAGAGACTGAGAGAAGGGTGGTGGTGGTGCGGCTGCATGTGGGGGGGGGGGGGGGGGGGGGGTGAGAGAAAAGAGAGATGTGGGAGGGAGGAGGAAGAGAAAATGGCGTAGAGACGGAATTGCGGGAGGGAGACAGAGATCGCAGAGTCAGGGTGAGGGGGAGAAGGAAGAGTGAAGGCATGTGGAGAAACAGGGGTTGGGTGTGTGTGCGAGAGAGGGGGAGTGAAAGGGAGAGGTGGTGAGAAAGAGTGAGTGTGCAGAAAGAGAGAGAGAGGGGGAGAGAAGTGATGAGAAAGAGTAGGCGAGAGGAAGTGGGTAGGCCAGGTTGGAGTTGGGGGGACAGAGGGTGTTAAACGCAGCTCCTGAGCTCAGGGCGCGGTGCCCTCCCCTTCCCTGAGGACCAGGACTTGGGGCTGAGTCTGTCTCTCTCCAGCTGAGCTTCTCCAACACAAAGACACACAACAAAATCGGTCACTCTGCTGCTCGGCACGCTTTAATCAACATTTTTATTGTTTACAAATAGAAGTGATGGATATAGTCAGTGGGATGGTGCCTTTTCTCACTGGTCCCTGAGTTGTGAGAAACATTTAAATGTTTCCCTGTAACCCCCCCTGTGGGATAAGGATAGACAAACCAGCGCTACCCTCAGTCTGTTACCACAGCGACAGGCTGCTCCATCGCTGAAACACTGAACTGAAATGAGAAAATCCCGGATGGATTGACTAATGAGGGAATTTGATGGATGGATGGATTTGGGTGAAGGGATATTTCAGCACATTCTTCAGCTGCTGCCTGAACTTAGTCTGGGTCACGGCATAAATCGCGGTGTTTGTGCAGCAACTGAGGAGCTGCAGCATGAAGCCCAATTCCTGCACAAACCAATCGAGATACAGAGGGGAAACCACAATATCAATCATCCGGTACCATATAGAATACAGCATTAACGTTGACCATAACAGGATGAAATTGGCCGAGATCACAAACAGTAGAATGATGGATTTTTTTCGGTTTCTCATTTCAGTGTCAGACTGAGCGTCCCCATTGGTGTGAGCGCGGAGCCTCCTGCGGGCTCTGCTGGTCACTACAATGTGTCTGACGGTGAGAACATTGAGCAGCAGAATCAGGAGAAATGGGACACACGGGGTTAGAATGTGGTGGAGGAACTCGATTGTGACCCAGACAATGGAGAATAGAACAGCGTCTGTTACATCACAAAACCAGGGGCTGTTCAGCAGCCAATACCGAGCCGTGAGCATAAAATACCAGGAAATGTTCTTTAAACAGCTCAGCACAGTCACTGCTCCCAGAACCACAGCCGCCGTTTTCTCACTACAATATTTACTTTTCAGCTTCTGGCAACAAATGGCCACAAACCGATCAAAGGTGAAAGTGACTGTGAACCAGACAGAGCAGTCAGTGGCTGCATAAAGCAGGACGGCGTGGATATTACACACGGGGACGGAGTCCCTCAGGAAATAAAACTGTTCCCGATAAACAATGGGAATGTGTCTCAGGATCAGGTCGAGGATAATGACCAGGAGATCCGCCGCTGCCATGGCCCCCAGGTAACGTCTGACACATGGAGACAATCCACAATCTTTATAAAGCAGGACGTAGATGGTCACTACGTTAACTGTGAGAAAGGAAAACAAACCCATTATCCATCAGCCTGGAGACAAAGGGACCCGTTTGATCGGGGACCCAGTGAGATTTTTAAATGTGTCCCTGTATTCAGGGATTTATTAAAATAATTGGAGCTAGAATAACAAATGGGAAGGTCGGAATTACTGACAAAAATGTGATATAAACCACAAGAAACCCTCCCTCCCCAAACACACAGAGACACATCCATAAGGACAGATGGTTTCTAGAACATTCCCACACACTCGATCACTCGAGAGCAGACACAGGTCACTCCTTCGCAGTTCGTAATACGGAAGGTGGAAACGTTGCTGTCCTGAAGGATTCTCTCCCAGTTTCCTGAAGACAAAAGGAGTTTGGGAATTCCTGTATTTTGGTCTAAATTGTGCTCGATCCTGAGTCGTGGAGAAATGTAAACGCAGGGAAAACGTATTCACCCCTTTAACTGCCTGAGGGGCCTTCGGAACAGTGTCTCCTTCTCCCTGGAACAGGATCTCTTCCCTCGGGATCTTATCGTTTGTTCAATTCACTGACGATTGGCCGTTCACAAACAATGTCTGGGTCAGAACATTCCGGGGAATGTCAGTTATAGAATGTCGGGGGCAGAACGTTCCGGGGAATGTCAGTTATAGAATGTTGGGGACAGAACCTTCCAAGGAACATCACTTATACGATGTTGGGGACATAAAGTTCAGGGGAACACCTTGACCTGTCCATCATCTTTTCCCCCATCCACCCCACCCTCCTCTCTGACCTATCACTTCTCCCCCACCTCCATCTTCTGATCACATTCCCAGCTTCCTTCCCCCCAGCCAAAGCCCCAGTCCCCTCCCATTTATCTCTCAGCTCCCCGGTCCACAAGTCTCATTCCTGATGAAAAGATTATGCCTGAAACGTTCATTCCCCTGCTCCACGGACGCTGCCTGACCTGCTGTGCTTTTCCAGCACCACACTCCCAGTCAGGAAACAGTCCGACATCGTCATACTCACGGGACCAGTCCTGATGGTTCATGTTTCATGAAGCCCCATCACCATCCCTGGGTAATCCTGTCCCACCGGCAGGATAGACACACCAGTGATGGGGACCCCTGGGATACAGTCAGGGAAGGAGTTACCCTGCAATTCCCCAACATTAATTCCAGAACCCAGGAAATCTCATAGTAACAGATCATGGTCAAGGAAATCGCCTGAGGATGGATATCCCCTGCCCCCCACCCCTCCTCTCGGTGATAGCTCAGTTCCCCTCGATGTTAGAAACAAATCAGAGGAAGCACTGAGGGTGACAAGGAGACAGACCGTCCTCTGGGTGTGGGACTTCAATGTTCATCACTAAGAGTGTATCCACAGGCCCACCACTGACTGAGCAGTGAGGGGCCTCACATACACAGCAGTCAGACTGGGGGGAAGTGATAGGGGAACCAACAAGATGGAAACATTCTCACCAAACCCCTTGTCCCAGAGGGATCTGTCTCTAACAGTATCTGTAGGAGCAGCCAGCACACAGTCCTGGTGGACGGAAAGTCTCAGCCTCATATTGAAGACCCTGCCCACTGTGTTATGTGGCACTCCCTCCTGTGAAGTAGGGACATACTTCTAAAGGATCAAGCACATGGAAGCTAGCCATCCATGAGACGCTGTGGGCTAGCAGCAGCTGCAGCATCAATGGCCATCTCTCCATCATAAAGTCAGAAGTGGCCTATTCACTGATGGTTCCAAAATGTTCTGCACTAATCCCAACTTCACCTGTACTGAAGCAGGCTATTCAGCCCATCAAGAGTTTTATTCAAGACAACATCCACCTGGTCCGGGACCTGATCCATTTTTGTCGACGGGCTGGTCTGGCGAGCGCCTTCCTGCTCTCGACCAGGAGAAGGTGTTCAACAGGGTTGATCACGAATACCTGCTCGGGACTCTGCGGGCATTTGGGTTCGGGATGCTGTTCCTCGCCCCGATCCAACTTTTGCATGCCACTGCAGAGTGTCTGGTTAAAGTTAACGGTTCCTTGATGGCGCCCCTTCACTTCGGGAGAGGAGAACATCAAGGCTGCCCCCGTCCAGCCATCTGTATTCCCTGTGCGTGGAGCCTTTCCTGCGCCTCTTGTGGGGAGGTTGTCGGGGCTGGTTCTGCATGGTGTGGGCACTGGGTTGGTCCTCTCGGCTTACGCCGCCGATGTGCTCTTCTCTTTCATTGACCCGGCTAACCTGGGGAGGATGCGCGAGTTCCAGGTCATGTACTCGGCAGCGTCTTCCTCCAAGATAAACTGGGCCAAATGTTCCAGACTACTGGTCGATCCGTGGCGGATGGACTCTGCCGGAGGAGTTGCGGGGGTTCAGCTGGAGTACCACCCATCTCCATTACCTGGGGGTCCACCTAAGCCCGGCTGAGGAATCCTGGCCGGCCAACTGGCAGGAGCTGGAGGTCAAAGTCTCGGCTCGCCTAGGCCGCTGGACAGGACTGCTCCGAGTGCTATCTTACAGGAGTCGAGTGCTGGTCATAAACCAGCTGGTGGCCGCTATGCTGTGGTACCGGCTGGTCACTTTGGTCCCTCCTCCTGGCTTTGTCGCTGACATCCAGAGAACGTTGGTCGACTTCTTCTGGAACAAAAAGATGCACTGAGTCGCTACGCAGGTTCTGAGTCTCCCTATTGAGGAGGGCGATCAGTCGCTGGTGTGCGTCTGCACCCAGGTCACGACGTTCTGCCTTCAGACCTTGCAGCAATACATTTACGTCGAGCCTCCTTCTCGGTGGGGCGTACTGGCGACGTATTTTTTCCGCCAGGTGCGTAACCTCAATTACGACACGCAGCTCCTGTTTGTCGACCGTGACGGTTTGGAGGTTATGCTCAAGACACTGCCTATCTTTTACCAGGACCTGATCACTGTCTGGAACATGGTCGAATCGCGTCGCCGCTACCCTCCAGCAGGAGTAGCGGCTGTCATCAGGGAGCCATTGCTCAGGAATCCTCACCTCCGTACTCGCGGGTTCGAGCGGCTGTCAGAGGGGAGGGCCGTGGTGGCGAGGGTGACAAGGATCGGGGACGTGCTGGGTGCCGGGAGCCTGGGCTGGACGCTGCAGCATGACATAGCGAGCAGGGCAGCGGTAGACGTCCGGTACGTGGCCACCGCCATCCGACGCCTTAAAACGGCAATGCTCGGACCTGACGTAGTGCACCAGTTGGAGGATGCTCAGGTGTGCAGTGGGATTCTGTCCAGGATCACCCCAGCCCACACGGAATTTCACATTGGCCCCAAGGTCCTGTACTTCCCGTGGGAGCCTGTGCCCCACAACCTGAGCTGCCTCTGGAATTTTAATTTTGTCCCTTTTAAGGACGTAAAAAGGCAGGTCCTATATCGACTGCTGCTGCACACCGTCCATCTCTTCTCCCTCATCTACCGTCCGGACGCGCCTTGGCCTGCCCATTTGCGACTGGGCGGTGGGGATCCCCAATGGAGGACTCTCTAGGCGGGAGTCCTCCCCTTTCTCACGGGGAGATGGCGTGGAAGGTCCCCTGTAACCGCAGATTGCTTTGGTTCATAGACTCCCAGCCCAACTGCTTGTTCTGTGGCGCTGTGGAGTCCATGGACCACGTGTATATTGGGTGTGGGCGTTTGCACTCCATTTTTGATTTTCTGAAAAACCTCCTCCTCTGCTTTTGGCTGCACTTCAGTCCCATGCTCCTGATCTTCGGGCACCCAGTACGGAGGAGTGAGGGCAGGTCTGAAGACCTCCTCATGGGTCTGCTCCTGGACCTGGTAGAACTGGCCATAAACAGGACCAGGCAGCGGGCCGTGGAGGGGGTCCTTAGGGACTACTGCCTGCCCCTCTTCTGCTATGGTAGAGCCCGGTGTCCTTGGAGAAGGAGTACACGGTGTACACCAACACCCTGGAGATGTTCAGGGAGAGGTGGGCGCCGCAGGGAGTGGAGTGCATTATTTCCCCCTCCAACTCTATTTTGATTTAATCCCTGCCCTCCCCTTCACGGTTTGATCACACAGCACTGCCGTTTGATGTGAAGGGCACTGCTTGTCACTGGCCGCTCGGGTGTTTCCTTTCTTCCTGGTGGTGGAAAGTTGAATAAAGATTCATGCACCTTGTGTCTCTCACTGTGTCTCACACCTGTACACGCACAACATGGATGCTGGGGAAAAATAAGCACTAAAAATAAACTGAAGTGTCAGACATCATGTTCACTAAAAAAAACAAGAGATTTAAACAGGAACAGAATGACGCCATTCGGCCCTTAGATGCTGTTACTCAGCTATTGGAGCAGATCTTTTAATCTTTCCAACCTGTTACACAGGAAATGCAGGGAAGATACAGCCTTTCAAAGCTGCTACATAGGAATACGGGGAGGGAGGGGGGATACAGAGCCAGGAGCAAGAATGAATTAGGGAGAAATCAGTCTCTATCAGTTTAACACAAATTATTGACTGCAGTGACCAGTGCTGGGACCTCAACTATTTGCAAATTACATTAATGGTTTCCAGAAATAGAACAAACATGTTCTAACTAAATTTGAACTGATAGTAAGATTGAGATAAACTGAAGTTATCAAGGGGAGGTAGAGACTCTGTAAATGGATAAGTAACAGACAACAACTTGGTAGATCGAATATAATGTGGGTAACTGTGAACCTGTGATCTTTTTTCAGGAAGAATAACAGGCTGTGTATTACATAGATGGAGAGGGATTACAGGACTTAGTGATACCATGTGTACTGGAGGGTTCACTCTGATCTGTCCAGACATGGGAAGGGTGGCCCCATCACTCTGATGGTCTGCTCCCTGATGTTCTCAGTGGCCCCATTACTCTCAGTACATACCGGATATTTTGATGTGGTTGATTGGTGGTGGGACTTGGTGAGGGGGAGGATGTTTTGAGCCCTGTACAACTGGGACAGCCTTTATTTAAAAGGCTATCATTCCTTTCTGCGTGGAGACGCGAGGACAATGGGAATGGCTGCCTGCTTCTGAATGAAGAGGCTTTGCCTGCTCCCAGGACAGCGGGTATTCAACAACATGATGAACTGTACCTCAGCACACTGAAACGTTAAGGGGGTGAGAGACGGAGGGTCCAATCACAGGAATGGAAACTAGCTGAAATGGTTAGATATTCCACACTCTCAATCCACCTCACAGAACCAGCCCATACATCATAAACCCAGAGGAGATGTCTGTTCACCGTGGAACACTGTGCAGACCAGGCCAGTGTACTGCTCAGTGCAAGCCAGCAATCTGTCCAGATTCATCCATTGCACTGGTCAGTACAACCCAGCAATCTGTCCAGAGTGAAACACTGCACAGATCATGTCAGAGCATTTACCTTTAAATCATCTGTCGAGTATGGGAAGCTGGGATAGAGACAAAAAAAAACCCTTCTGATGCTGGAATCCAAAGTAGACAGGCAGGAGGCTGGAAGAACACAGCAAGCCAGGCAGCATTGAAAGGTGTGCATCCAGCCTCCTGCCTGTGAAGTGTGAGAAGCAGTGGAGACAACACCCATGAATTGATCGATAAACCCGGATTAAACATCTGTTCATCACCAGGAGCTGCGCAGTGATCACCAATTTGTAACCTGGAGCAGTTACCCTCCAAGCATGAAGGACTGTGTACAGCACCCCAGTGCATTGATCTGTAAACCAGGAGCAGTTACCCTCCCAGCATATAGGACTGTGTACACCACCCCACTGCATTGATCTGTTAACCAGAAGCAGTTACCCTCCCAGCATGTAGGACTGTGTACACCACCCCACTGCTTTGATCTGTTAACCAGGTACTGTTACGCTCCTAGCATATAGGATTGTGTATACCATCCCAGTGCATTGATCTGTAAAGCAGGAGCAGTTACCCTCCCAGCATCTAGGACTCTGTACTCCACCCCAGTGCATTGATCTGTAACCCAGGAGCAGTTACCCTCCCAGCATGTAGGATTGTGTACACGACCACAGTGAATTGCTCAGTAGCACTGTGTTAGATCTGTGCCCAGCGTGGGGAAACTTGCAGCCCATACTGGAAGTGAAAGGATGTGCAGCTCCCACCCATTTCCAGCTCCATCTCTCCATTGTGTCCTGACAAGGGGATGCTGTGGGTGTGAACAAGACTGCCACAGAGATACAGAGAAGGAGGGGGAATCACTTTAAACAATAACAAATGGGTGGGCTGTGGGAAATAGACACAGAGGGGGAGACAGAGAGACAGTGTTATGGAAGGATGTGTTCCCAGGTTTCAGAATGCAGAAATGAAAACATTTTAACAGCATCGTGTTTCCAAGAATGGTAGGTGAACAGGATATTGGTGGGAGTTCAGATGATGCGGAGTTTTGGATGAGTATTTGTCCTGCAGCTTTGTATCTGGGTGTAGGGTCAGCAGAGTCTTTGACTCATTGAGCTAAATATAACAATAATTTGTCTCAGTGCCATTTCCATTGAGTGTGACAGAGGGATCATCCACACGGGGCCGAGCTACTTTCCTTGTGCTATCCTATCGAACTCACCTCATTAACTACCCACCCCATCCCATGGTGTCCCTCTCATTCAATACCAGCCCGACACTCCCACCCATCATGGCTGGAGGTACTCACCATCGCCTGGTTGCCCCTGGATATTCCATGACCCCTGACACTGGGGCCATCTTTAAAAGGGCAAGGGGCACACGGTTGAGCTTTCTCAGTCCGGAGCTGCCCTGCAGTTTACCCCGAACATGGCAGATAAGGTGTAATTACACCGCGGTTTGTCGACAGGGGCACAGAGAGCCTGGTGATTGGGCTAGTACAGAGGGGGACCATTCTCTTCCCAGTGGGGCCACACCATCAGACCCACCGAGCATGATTTGAGCTCACAACCCATCTCAGTGCAGTAACTGTGGTCTGAGGAAATGTCCAGCAATACAGGATAAGCATCAATAACCTTCCCCTCTCTGTCAGGATAAGGTTCACCATATTCTCTCCCTCGCACTCACTCTATATCTGTTATAGCACAGATCGCCGAACAAGGCTCATGCTCCACCACTCTCACTGCTGCATGCAGCACCTTCTCTCTCTCTGTGTCTCTCTCTGTCTCTGTCTGTCTCTCTTTCTCTCTCTCTCTTCCCCTCCACTTTACCCTCCCCCCACCCACCACATTAATAACACTGCATGGATACAACACTGTGGACTGACTCCCTCCGGACACCTCACCATGACCACGTCTCCAACCTATACCAGTTAACAGCAGGGCCACCCACTCCCACCCTCACTCCCTCCCTCCCCTTCTACCATTCCAGGAGAAACAGCCTGGAATAGGACAGAAATGGCCAAACCCGGTGGTGGAGTCCCCGATATCCGTTCCCTCACCCCCCTCCTTCCCGCCATGTGGGGAGGACCCCGGTACGAGCATGAGAGGACCAGGACGCCTCGTGTGGAGATTCTGAAACATGGACGTCCCACCGACCGAGTAAGGAGCAATGTTCAGTGAAGGGCAATTCTCACTTTAAACCCCCTGGCAGCTCCGTTTCCCCCCGGTACAACTGAGAAGCCGTGGCCCTGATGCCATCTCCCTTTTGTGTCGAGCTGGTACAAATGGAATCCCCACGGTCTCGGTGGGCAGGAGGGTGGGCTCACAACACATCGCCACCACCACCTCCCAGGAAGGGAGCACGGAGATTCCCTCCTACACCTCCTCCTGTAAACAGCTCAGATACTGAAACTAATCTGTGATAGTAACTGTTCTCCCCATTTGTCCTGACATCTTCAACAATCTGTGCTCATATACACCCAGCGCTCTCTGCTCCTGCAGCCCCTTTTTAATGGCACAGTCTGCTTTAGACTGTCTTTATTTATCTTTCGTACCAATCTGCATCACCTCACATTGCTCTGCATTGATCCCCATCTGCTATATACCTGAACACGACACCAATGTGTGATTTTACTGTTAAAGTTCCACACTGCCCTCGATAGATTTTACAATTCTTCCAGGTTCGATGCCATCTACAAACATTGAGATTGTCCTAGCGTCACAGTCCCCATGAAACATCTGAAATCCTGCCACACTCACGAGTGTGAGCAAGTGAAATATTGCTCCATGGACGGTGTCGAATAATGACCTGCTGTCAACGGAGCAACAAAAATCCAGACGGTCTGAATGAAATATTAACAAACCACAGAGCAAGAGAGATCTGGATAGGTTCCACTTATCTGTATTAATCAGGTATGATGTGATGAAGTTGAAAGCGTGTACTGTACCTTTAGGAGTAGGTGAATGCTGTTCTGAACTGAGAGCTTACAAGCACCTGAGATATGAGAGAATGGCAGACCCAGAAACACATATTGCAAGAGAACTGGAGTTGGGTAATAAGCAGTTAAGAGATTGGGGGTCTCAGAGTTGTGAATAGTTGATGCAAAATGTTCACTTTCAGAGGTAAAAAATAAATTGATGTTTTTTATTTAAACTGTGGAATTTGGGAGTTCTCTGCCATTCATATTTGAACAGTTTACAAGGTGAATTGAGCATTTCTTTATGTTTAATTGAAATTACCAGATGAGCTTCAATTCCTAACAATTGCTGTGTGTGTATCTGTGTGTCTCTGTGTGGGGCGGGTCTGGCAGTCTCTGTGGTGTTTAAAGTGATGCAATGCCACCCTCTGCTGGCCTCCACACGCCACTGCACCGGCATTGGCAGAGGGTGAAAACCAACAGGGATTCATTCAGAGAGGGGGAGGGAGAGGGCAGCTGCTCACAGCACCATCCAAACTGATGTCTTATCCATGGACTGATCTAAATGTCCTTCAAACATTGTAACTGTCCCTGCTTTCACCGCTTCTTCTGGAAGTTCATTCCACACACAAGCCAGACCCTGTCTGAAATAATTACCTCTCATGACATTTGTGAATCATTTTTCCTCGCATCTTAAAATATCCCTCAGTTTTGAATTCCCAACTCTAGGGAAAAGACATCAACCCTTCAGCTTATCTGTATCCCTCACGATTTTGTAAACTTCTGTGAAGTTACCCCTTAATCTCATACTCTCCAGTGAAAAAGTCCCAGCCTATCCAGCCTCTCCTTTTCGCTCCCTCCTTCCATTCCCAACAACATTCAGGTTAATCTCTTCTGAACCCTCTCCAGTTTAATAATATCAAGGTCAGTAATATCAAAGTGAATAGTCAAGGTGTTTTCTAAGGGTACGGGAAGTCCAAAACTAGAGGACATAGGCTTAAGGTGAGAGGGGAAACATTTAAAAGTGACCTAAGTGCCATCTTTTTCACCCAGAGGGTGGTGCGCCTATGGAATGATCGGGCAGGATGACCAGACTTGACACAGTATTCCAGAAGGGGTCTCACCAATATCCTGTACAACCACAACATGACGTCCCAATTCCGATACTCAAAGGTCTGACCAAAGAAGGCAAGTGTGTTAAACACCTTCTTAACCACACTATCTGTATGAGATGCAAATTTTAAATAATTATGCCTGACGGCCTAGGTCTCTGTTCTACAACACTACCAAAGGCCCTGCTTTTAATTGTATAGGTCATGCTTTTGTTTGATTTACCAAACCCAATGCCTCGCAGTAATCCAAACTAAACTCCATCTGCCACCCCTCAGCTCAGTGTGTGATATTACTGCAATCTCACCCTCCCCCTTCAATGTTAAAATGCCCATCCCTCTCCAGGCTGCCTGCACACTCCGGCCTTGAGTTTCACAAAGACCCTGAGCTTGGGTAGCCTTGTGTGGTTCGTGGGAGGAGGTACAGATTGCAGATACAGTCAATGAGGAGGAGAGGCAGGACAGTAATCAGCGGCCTGGCATCATTTCATGGCTTTAGGAAGTGGGCAGTCGCACGTTAGAGGTGGGTAATACCGCTCAGTGCTTTGGGGCCAGAAAGTAAGCTCTTCTTCGTCTCTGGTGTTCAGTAATAAATATCCATTTGAGACCCTTCATTGGGCAGAGTGTGTCTGCAGGATTTCTTTCCCTAATATTGCAGACAATAGATAATAGCAATTAATGCAGTTCATAGTTAATTTCGATGGCACAGAATGTACACTCAATATCCTACAGTTGAGACAAATATCTTGCATTTGTTTAACAATACAAAGTGGGTATTTTTTTGTAATTGAGTAATGATAACCTGATTATAATAAATAGGAGAAAGTGAGGATGGCAGATGCTAGAGATCCGTGTTGAGTCGGTCGCCCAAGATAGAAATGGAGAGGTCTCGGAAGGGGAGGGTGGATTCTGAGACGGTCCAAGTGAATTTGAGGTCGGGGTGGAAGGTGTTGGCAAAGTGGATGAAATGTTCAACCGCCTCGTGGGAGCACGAGGTAGCGCCAATACAGTCACCGATATAGCGGAGGAAAAGGTGGGGGGTGGTGCCAGTGTAGCTGAGGTAGGCCAGTGTCCGGCCTATCACCGTCACCCTCACCTCCTTCCACCTATCACATTCCCAATTGCCCTCCCCCAAGTCCCTCCTCCCTACCTTTTATCTTAGCCTCCTTGGCACACCAGCCTCATTCCTGAAGAAGGGCTTATGCCTGAAACGTCGATTCTCCTGCTCCTTGGATGCTGTCTGACCTGCTGTGCTTTTCCAGCAACACATTTTTCAGCTCTGATTATAATAAACCCACACTGAGCTGAAAGCGGGCACTAAAATATGTCCCAAAATCTGGGTATGGTAGTGTAGTGCGTAGTGTCCCTGCCTCTCAGTCAGTGCTCTGAATTTGATTCCAATTCCTGAACTTGTGTGGTAGTGTTCCTTGCTCTGGACTAGAAGGCCTGGATTCAAGTCCTGCCTGTTTCAGAGGTATGTCCCAGCATGTCAGATCAGGTTGATGAGCAAACACACCGGAGAATACTGTTACAGCTTTATGGGTATTGCTGAGTGGTCCTAGTGTCCCTACATCCGGGCACAAAGGTCTCCTGATACATCTGAACAAACTGATTAAGCTCACAGATGTGTCTCCTGATACATCTGAACAAACTGATTAAAATGGATTTCGAATTGTGACCTGATGGAGAAGGAAGAGTTGTCAGTATTGCATTTCAGAATTTAGGCCCAGAATGACTGAAAGTACAGTTATTCATGTTAATTAAAGTCACATTTTGCAGCAGTAAAGGTTTATAAAATCAGAATGGTCATGGATAGGGTGAGTCGTCAGGGTTTTCCCCCAGGTTAAGCGTGTCAAGAACTATAGAGGATTGGTGGAAAGTGAGAGAGGAAAAGTTTTGATGAGGCCGAAAGGGCACCTTTTCACACAGAGGGTGGTGTGTGTATGGAATGAGCTGCCAGAAGAAGTGGTGGAGGCTGGTACAACTACAGCATGTAAAAGGAATCTGGATGTTGACAGACCTGCCGAGCTTTTCAAGCAATTTCTGTATTTCTTTAAAAAAATGCATTCATTTTAACACAGGTATTCTGAAAGAATTAAACATTTTATATTTTTAATGACGCAGGGCCATGTAAACATATTTCAAATCAAACGAGACAATTTTCTGCTAAGAGTATGGCTCTGTGTGTGACAGCAGCAATGATGCACCTACATGGAACAGGGAATGTGATGGAGGACATAGTTTTGACAATGTACAAGGAGACCTCACATGTTCCAGTTTGGGAAAGGTTGACATTACTGTGTGATTCAGCTCAGAGAGGGAGAAAATGTAACCTGCCTGAGAAGGAACGGCCTATTGCACTCTCTTTCCTTCATTGTTCCTCATCACAGCAATGTGTGCGAGCAAAAAAAAAATCTACAGTCGTCATTACCATTCTTATTTTTTATGGAATACCTGCAGTGTTGAAACAGGCCATTCGGCCCAACAAGTCTATACCAACCTTCCCAACCCATTCCCCAATATTCACCCCTGACTAATTCACCTAACCTAGAAATCCCTGAACACTACAACATAACCAATCCACCGAACCTACACAGTTTGTGGTCGGAAACTGGATCACCAATTAGAGCTCACACAGAAAAGTGGAGAATGTGTAAACTCCACACAGACAGTCACCCAAGGCTGCGAATCGAACCCAAGTTCCTAGTGCTGTGAGGTAGCAGTGCTAACCACCGTGCTACCCTTTGGGTGATCACTGACCAGAATTAACTGGAATCTCCTCTCTGCCTAAAGCAAAGGGAATTAAACCAAATCCAACTTAATATCTTCAGAAACAGAATAGCGTTTTGGACAATCTCACATGAGTTCCAATAATATCTGGACAGAGTTCTTTCAAGTTAAAAGTGTGTGTGTGTGTGTGTGTGTGTGTGTGTGTGTGTGTGTGTGTGTGTGTGTGTGTGTGTGTGTGTGTGTGTGTGTGTGTGTGTGTGTGTGTGTGTGTGTGTGTGTGTGTGT